>NC_051405.1:46693661-46696901 GCF_015228065.2 Penaeus monodon | reverse complement strand
CAAGGTAGTGTACATAATTGAGACGGGAATAGACTTGTTCTGTTAACATTTTTAATGCCATAATGTAACTGGAATGTATAGGTAATTAAAGGTTAGGTGGGATTATAAACTACATGTTTACTCCTTAGTATTAGGTGAAGACTTCAGAAGTACTTAAGTGAATATTTTTTTTATAGGTTGAAGAGGATGAAGAAGGTAAAGTGGAGGAAGAGAGTGAAGAGAAGCCCAAGACGAAGAAAGTCTCAAAAACCACTTGGGACTGGAATCTTGTGAATGATGCTAAGCCCATTTGGACAAGGAAGTAAGTTTCTTAATGTACCAAAGTAGCTAAGCATGTTAAACCTATTGGTAGTTATAGCCATAAATTTGATTTCATTATCATATGGTAGAATTTAAGTCAAGCTAAGAATTAATTTTGTTCCCCTAGACCTTCAGAGATTGAAGATGAAGAGTATAATGAATTTTACAAGAGCTTGAGCAAGGATACCAAAGATCCTTTGGCGAAGACTCACTTTGTGGCAGAAGGAGAGGTGACCTTCAAATCCCTATTGTTTGTCCCTGAAGTTCAGCCCTCTGAATCCTTCAACAAGTATGGAACCAAGACTGACAACATCAAGCTATATGTTCGTCGTGTGTTCATCACTGATGATTTCCAGGTATGATGAAAGGATTAATGCATGAACTTGATAATCTTTGATCACTATTTTATAAACTTCCTGTCTAAGAGGTATATCTAATAAACCCTTTTTCTTTTAGGACATGATGCCTAATTACCTGAGTTTCATTCATGGTGTGGTCGACTCTGATGACCTCCCTCTTAATGTATCAAGAGAAACCCTTCAGCAGCATAAACTCCTCAAGGTCATTAAGAAGAAGCTTGTGCGCAAGACACTCGACATGCTGAAGAAGATGGAGCCAGAGGAATACGAGAAGTTCTGGAAGGAGTATTCCACAAAGTAAGCCATTAAATTCCATCATGTCTGCTATTGAATAATTTGTATTGCACTTACGGTAACTTGCAATCCTTTTAAACAATAGTTGAAAATGAAAAGTTGGATGACATATTTTTATTTATTTTCAGCATTAAGCTTGGTGTTATTGAAGACTCTGCAAACCGTACCCGCCTGGCAAAACTACTGAAATTCTTGTCATCTGCAAGCAAGGATAAGGCTTCTTCCCTGGCTGAGTATGTTGAACGTATGAATGAGAAGCAAGAGCACATCTATTACATGGCAGGATCCAGTCAGAGTGAGGTGAGTGCCAGTGTGAATAATAGCTAGAAATTATTTTAAAGGGAAGTTGAATGGGATCCTTGTATCAAAACATGTTCTTCCACTGTGCAGTTACAACTTTAATTTCAGGTCGAGAACTCGCCATTTGTTGAGCGTCTCCTCAAGAAAGGTTATGAGGTACTATACCTTACGGAGGCCATAGATGAGTATGCCATCAATGCCATCCCTGAGTTTGAGGGCAAAAAGTTCCAGAATGTAGCCAAAGAAGGCCTAACCATCAATGAAGGGGAGGCAGCCAAGGAACGCTTGGAGGAGACCAAGAAGCAGTTTGAGCCTCTGACCAAATGGCTTAGTGAAGAGGCTCTGAAGGATGACGTAAGTTTTTGGGGTTTTTCAGATTTTGATAATGATATACTGAAATACCAATAAACTAATGAATGTTGGCAATATTGAGAAACTTGTTGTAGGCAATTCATTCAACATGCCGTTTTGTTTTATGTACTAACCATAGAAGGTGTCACTGTAGACAGTTTGGGATAAAGCATGGTGTAAATGTATTAAATGGATTCCCAGTCACATTGTTCTCACTTAAATGACTTTTATTGTATTGGCACTAATCCAGATGTAGGTTTGATATATTGTCAGATTTCTTGCAAGTGAATGTAGTTTCTCATGCTTTGGTCTCTTTAACTGTGCATATACACATACATCTTAATGTTAACTGTAAAATCAATGGGGTTAGATGAATGGATGTGTTTACTAGCTTTTGATACATTTGCATTTGCAGAAACCTTCACTTGAACACTAGGTGTGTATTAGAATCAGGAAAAATTAATTTAACACAACCCAGGTATACATTCTGTAAGAAAGTACTTAAGGGGTTTTTGGTTATAAATAATTAAATGAATGGAAAATTAAGAAATTGTATTTTAATTCATAGATCTTGATAACCTCAGGTTTTAAAGGCAGTAGTTTCGGAGCGTTTAACAGACTCGCCATGTGCACTAGTTGCAAGCATGTTTGGGTGGACAGGCAACATGGAGCGCCTGGCAATATCAAATGCACACCAGAAATCTCATGACTCTCACAGGGAGTAAGTTTTTTTGCATGGGTGTAGACTTTTCCGTGTTCAATCCAATGTGTTTGTCCGTTTCCACATGCATGTCCAGGTAACTGGGAACCCTTTTGCTTGATACACCACCTTAGAATTTTTTCATTTGAAGAAGGTAAGAGGCTGAGAGGATGTTTTGGAGGCATGGGGTTTGTGGTTTGTGGACTGGTTGAGGTTTACTAAAAAAATGCAAAGCAAAGTACCATTGTGTGTGTTGACTAGATTTCTTGTCTAGATCATGAAAGCTGAAGTTGGAGAGAGGCTGTTGGAAACACCATGTGCCCTTGTTGCTTCCAAATTTGGTTGGACAGGAAACATGCAACGTATTGTAACCTCGCAGACGCATTCCAAGGCAAATGATGTGCAGAGGGAGTAAGTAGAAAGTTTTTCACATTGGGGAAAACTTGATTATTTTTTTTATGAATCTTGCTTTTTTTTTAGTCTAGATTTTTATGAAGTTTCAAATATCTTTATTGAAAGGTATCTACTAGTAACTCATGGAATTATTATTGTTTTTATGCATGTTAATTTGCATAACTTGAAGAGGCATTGTGCCTATGCATAGATACAATTACTTAAGATTTATACCTCTTAATCCTTATTTGAACTTGTTTAGACTGTTATGAGAAGGTACAGTTTTATTGGCAGTATTGGTTTGTAAGTGTTCAACTTTGAGTTTGGTGCTGTGCAGTGTTGCATGAATAAGCAAGCATATAGTTTTACAGTGCAATTTGAAGTAACTATCATTTTGCCAGACTCCTTTCCCCATCTCAAATTCATTCAGAAGCTACATTTTCAATTAAAATGTTCATTAATTCTTCCAGGAAGTTTGTTTTAAAGTTGGTTTACAGATGCTGATCTTGAATCTTTTTCCACTTAATTCCCCCCCCCCCCCCC
>NC_051405.1:46693108-46693633 GCF_015228065.2 Penaeus monodon | reverse complement strand
CTTATGAATATTATTCTTTTACAGCTATTATCTTAGTCAGAAGAAGACCATGGAAATAAATCCTAGACATCCACTTGTCAAGGAACTTTTGAGACGTGTTGAAGATGATCCAAATGATGCTAAAGCAAAAAATATTGCTTTGATGATGTATCATACAGGTAAGATGGAAATGGAAATTTTTGAAGTGTTTCTTCTAATGAGTAAAGTTTGCCTGGAAGTATCAAACATAAGACAAAGGTGGACCTTTAAGTTGATCATTTAGTGTTTAATATTAGGTGTTGTTGTTGGCTCTTTTACAAAGACAAGCTACTAAGGCTGAAGCATTTTCAAATGGCATGAATTTCTCCCATTTGTGAAATCTTCCAAAAGCAATAACAAATTTCTTCTCTTCCAGCCACCCTGAGATCAGGTTACATGCTGAAAGACACTGTTCACTTTGCAAAATCTGTAGAAGAGATGATGCGACAGACACTTGGCGTTTCTTTAACGGAACAAGTTGAGGAGGAACCAGAGATTGAAGAGCAG
>NC_051405.1:46692187-46693019 GCF_015228065.2 Penaeus monodon | reverse complement strand
ATTGTAAACCCATTTTTTTAGTTTGGGTTTATTTGCAAATTTGGCAAAAATCTTTGGTTCTACTTTATAATTGAACATGGGCATGGGTTTATTTATGAGGTATGGATTTTACCTAAATGTCTGGCCCTTTCATGCATCATTTGTTGAATGTAAGGCGTGTTCATCTTTGCAATGTACTGGGTGTTCCATATGTAGAAGGTGAATATTCACTTTAGTGCCCATCTAAGTATGTTAGAAGCTGAATGATTTACGAAGTTCATTTTTCATTTCCTGAATAGGAAGCACCGTAACTGCAGACATTTTGGCAGCTGTAACTTGGGTACTTTACTGCTGTATAGTGTGTTTGCGATTACTATTTAGGTTCAAATTCACATTACTGGTATGAAGAATGTATTTCACAGATGAGTTTAGGTACTAAGAGTTGTGGGTGATGTGTAACATTCCTTTAAGCAATGTGTAAGTGTGTGTACAGTCATAAATCATTTTCATAAATAAACAAATACTGAAATCTATATTTTCATGTCCTATCTTATCAAACCAAATTGTGAATATGAAAATTCAGTTCAAAACATTTCTTAATTTAGATTGTGCAAATGCTGCATCCTGAAAAGGTATGTATTAAAACTATAAAGTACACAAATAAAGTTTAACCTTGAATAGAAGTAGATACACTACATACAGAAATTGTGCAAATGCCAAAAACCTTCCAGTGTAAGATTACTAACCATGATGTTATTGGCTATTGCAAAATATATAAATGCATTTTCTCATCAGGTATGCATACATAGTTTCTTGCTAGTATCATGGCCTGTCCACCCTCAGGCATGATATA
>NC_051405.1:46660392-46662536 GCF_015228065.2 Penaeus monodon | reverse complement strand
TTTTCAAATTTGGAACCCTTGGCTCTATCTTTTACTTTAAGGGACACCCCAAAATGTTTATTTTTTTTAAAGTTATCATCCCTCTGTGATTCAAATTTTTTTTTTGGTGGGGCCACGAATCAGTAACCAAACAGTTTTCAAAAGTTGCAAATCCTTTACTGTGCTCTAACGGGGGCTTTAAGCACCCCAAAATCTACCTTTTAAAAAATTTAATATCTGGTTCTAAAGCCATTTTTAAATGTCTTTAAATAATTTATGCTTTGTAAAAAACCCATTTTACATATCCCCGAGGAATATTCTCAACCCATAAGCATTTAGGACCAAACTTTGCCGTCAAATCAACCAAGGGGTAGACATAAATTGCTCCCCAGAATTGTTTTTCCTCCATTTTGCTGATGAAAGGTAATTTTTCCCCTTTAAACCCCAAACTAGAGGCTGTTTTAAAATCTTACTAGATTTGTCCCTTCCTGGACCCACAAATTTTTGGGGGTAAATTGTTTTATTAGTATATAATCTTTTTTGCCAAGATTTCACTGAAAAAGAAAGACAGGTTTTAGAAACATCAGTCCTTAAATGGGACATGTAGTAGGGGAGGTGAAATTGTACACCTATGATCACAATAGTAGCAGTATTGAAGCCCTTCTTAACGGGCACCTTTTTGTTTTATGTAACCTTTAAGCGTGAAGCTCCCACGGTTCCCTCTGACACTTCTTTTTTTCCAAATTTACTATTCTTTAAATTCCTTGCAATCATATATATTAGCATTTTAGAATCATGTAACCAAATTTAAAACCCTTTTGGAGAGGCATTTCTGATAGATTTAGTTTTTAGTTTCAGAATAGTGCGTGTTAAAGAGTCAAACCTTTTTTGTCTTTTTGGTCCTTTGGGATTTTCTGAATAGATCCATTTTGTTATATTTTACATCATAAAGCATTTGAAAAAACTAATTTATTCGTGTGTTTGACGTTGCCTAGAATCCAAATACTCCACACCCCCTTTTTTCAGCAAAAAAACCCTCAATTTTCAAATAATCTCTAGTATTTCCCGTAAATTTTGACCAAAAAACCCACTCACGTCTTTGTTGGCAGGCATAAAACTTTTTCCCCAAAATTTACCTGTTTGCCGTATTATTCTTTTTAAATTATTTTTTTTTAAATCAAGCCAAAAATTCTCAACTTTTTTTACCATTTTCCCCAAAACCTTTTTTATCCCTTTATTAACAGGGTAAGGGGTTTTAAAACAAATTCGCACTACAATTTTTAATTATCACCAAATTTTGCTAATCTGTCAAAATTTTATAAATCATTTTCTATACCTTTTACGAATCCCGGTATTCCCCCAAGGCAATTTTTTAAGCATGGGATCCCTTTCCAAAAAATGCTTTCATTAACCTTTTAAGTCTTCTTTAAAGTTTGGATAATCCCTAATTCCCCATGAACACAGGGGTTGTAGATTTTAATTTCACACTTTCCCCTTGAACTAGACACTGTTTGAATTTTTTACTTTTTGTGTTTTTGTACAGCACAACATTTAGCCTTTTTCTGTTACCCTACAGTATAGTTTTCGGTTTCAAAGGTCACTTTCTTTTTTCCACCTTTAGAAGAAATGCTAAATTTTCATCATGAATTTTTCCCCCCCTGTAAAAGAACACTATCCCGTTAAAACATTTTCCAATATGATGACCTTTTTTTTTTTGGCTGGCAATTTCGGGGAAAATTTGTATTACAGGTAAAGCCCTTTTGGCTACCTTGAGATCCTGGCGGTTGCAAACCATCTTGGGATTGTTGAAATGTAAGGGGCCCCCCCCCCGTAAAATTCGGATGGGCTGTTGAACTTACATAGATGTTAACCTGGAAATGCATTCTTAGAAAAAATTTTTGTTAACTTATAATCTAATTATCTGAGAATGAAATACAAAAATTAACAAAAAAGAAAATCATAAAAATACAAAACATCCATGATAATTTTTATTCAACACCATTATGAATTAAATACCCAAATTTTAGTAACCAAATGGTAACCCTTTAGTAAAAAGAAATCACAATTTCATTTCAAGAAATTAAGAAAATAAAAAATTTTTTATACAATACCCACCCAGGGTAAAATTTTAATTTCAACACAAAAAATTAAAATGAAATTTTTAC
>NC_051405.1:46659907-46660373 GCF_015228065.2 Penaeus monodon | reverse complement strand
GGTAAACTTTAAATTGATACCTTAACAGAAATACAAATTTTTTAGGAAAAAAAAATTAAAAAATAAAAATTTACTAAAAAAAACCCATTTAATTTTATCAATTTTAAAATAAAAGAAAAATTTGATACTGTATTTCTTCTTTTTTGGATTTTGGAAAACGCCAGTGAAAAGTTATTAAGCAATGGACCTATTTATTTACATCCTATTAATAAAATTTTTCCCTAAAAAAACTTTATTTTTTCCATCTTTATTTAATTTATAATTAAATCGGGAAAAATTTTTAGGGGGCATTTTCTTTCTTTTGGGGTTTTTTTGGGTTTAAAATTGGGGCCCGGGAAAATTCTCTTATATGGGGGAAGGGGGGGTTTAAAAAAATTTGTCTCCTAAAAAAAAAAAACCTCCCCTTTTTTTTGGGGGCCCCCCATTCATTGAATTATTTGTTTGTGGTTGGAATTATATTAAATTT
>NC_051405.1:46659061-46659626 GCF_015228065.2 Penaeus monodon | reverse complement strand
ATTCAAATAATTTACCCACATCATTTTGGGGGTGGTTTTTAAAAATTAATGTTTAAATAAATCTCCAAAAAAAAACCTGGGGGCATAGTCCACCTGGCCAGGGCCCTTGGTGAGGGAAGCCGGCTTCCATATGAAAAAACCCCAAAACCTATGTTTGGCGCCGGGTATAGGGTAGAGAGATTATAAGATTCTAAAATTGTTCTCGTAAACCCCGGCCCCCATGCCTTGGGTGGCCGGGGGCTCGAGTTTGGGCATGCTATGTAAAGGTCGGAGGGGAGGACTCCGACCCCTCAAGAGTCGATCTAAGAATTTTGGCCCCAAAGCCAAGGCGTTTCGACCAAAACCCTTTCCAAGTTGTCTGAGCCGAAACCAACCTTTTTTTGCCTTTCCCTTTAGACCTAATCAGGACTTTTTTCCCCAAGCAAAGACAATTCGAAATCACTTTAATTTTGTGCCTTTGACATTTTTTTTAAAAGCCCCAAGGGGTTTTCCAAAGGCCCAACTATAAAAAAGACTAAAAATTTGGGCCCGGGCCATATAAGGGGGCCGGGCCCCAAGCCAAAAC
>NC_051405.1:46654116-46654261 GCF_015228065.2 Penaeus monodon | reverse complement strand
GGCCCCCAATTACATCTATCTGGGGGGTCGAAGGCCCCAAAATAATCTTTTCCCAAAGGCAAAAATTAGCAAAAAGACTGTTATCGGGCCCCCCCGAAATTAGTTAAAATTGTCGCCCTAACGACCAAAATTCTTCTGGGGCCTC
>NC_051405.1:46653321-46653485 GCF_015228065.2 Penaeus monodon | reverse complement strand
CCCGTTTTTGGGTGCCAAAACCCCCAAATCTTACCACAGAAGTGTTTGTTTCTTTGGGTTGCGTGCAAATTTAAAATAATGGCAGTTTGGTTTTTTCCTTTTTTGTCCCCGAACATGAAAAACCCTTTCCCTCTTTGTTTTTAGGAATCTGCCAGAAAAAAAGG
>NC_051405.1:46652327-46652522 GCF_015228065.2 Penaeus monodon | reverse complement strand
GGGATTTTTTTTTTGGGGGGGGCCCCCCTTTTTTTTTCCCCAAAAAACCCCCAAACCAAACCCTTCCTCCTAAGTAAAATTTTCCCGGCTCCCAATGTTTTTTATTAAAAATTTTGATTAGGGGGAAAAATACCCGGGGGCACTCTAAGAATCGCCCCTTGGGGGCCACCCCCAAAGAAAGCCCCCCAAACCGCC
>NC_051405.1:46649093-46649247 GCF_015228065.2 Penaeus monodon | reverse complement strand
CACCCCCCCCTCCCCCAAAAAAATTTCTATCTTTTGTTATTTTATGTTTTTTTTTCGTTTTTTACCCCCACTATCCCCCCACCCTTGGTTTTTACATGCTTTTATTTTTTTTTTTTTCCCCGCCCATCTCTCTCTGCCCAGCTCTTGTTTTCGT
>NC_051405.1:46648495-46648672 GCF_015228065.2 Penaeus monodon | reverse complement strand
GTCAGTTTCTTTTTTTATTTAAAGTTTAATTTTTAGTTAATATTTAAGTTAAGAACCCTTTATGTAAAAAAAAAAAATTCAGTACCTTTTCTCCTTTACAAACTAGTCTTAGAAATAAAAAACAAAACAACTAAAAATTATAAAAGTAAAAATGTAAAAAAATTAAATAAGCAAAAA
>NC_051405.1:46647940-46648030 GCF_015228065.2 Penaeus monodon | reverse complement strand
AAATTTTCTGTGTTTGTTAACATAAGACACACAAGTTATAATCCAAGTCTTATGGCGATCACTATCTAATATACTGTTGACTTTCCGTAT
>NC_051405.1:46645796-46646208 GCF_015228065.2 Penaeus monodon | reverse complement strand
GAGAGGGATTTAGTTAAAATATATGGAATCAGTTCTCATGACAAACCTTTTTTTTTTAACGGTCTAGAATTGTCTTTAGAAAACATATTACTATGAAAGGGGAAAAAGAAGAAATATATCACCATTAGTGATAAATGGTCCTTGAGTATCAGTAGTTAGGATGTCTGGGCACCAAGTATCGAAACTTCTGACCCCAGTGTGTACATAGATGCTCCTCTACCAGGGCTACACCGAGGATGCAACCCGCCTCTACCTCAAGGCTCTGGAGGTGTTCCCCGAGTTTGCAGCTGCTCACTCCAACTTGGCATCCATCCTGCAGCAGCAAGGGAAGCTCAATGAGGCACTCATGCACTACAAGGAGGCAATCCGCATCCAGCCAACATTTGCGATGCCTATAGGTCAGTATGCAGAT
>NC_051405.1:46645332-46645739 GCF_015228065.2 Penaeus monodon | reverse complement strand
GTACATAAAGATATTAGGAGAAAGACTAAGTAATTTTATGCAGTGTATGAACCTTCCTTTTAAAGAGTTTAGCATAAGAAAGGAGAAGAAGAAAACAAAAAAATAACAGGAAAGAGGACTGATTTTAGACACAGCTGTTGGATTTTCAGTTTCAGGCTTCAACCTAATGAAGTGGATGGTGTCTTTCTGTAAGTTTTGGGCTGTTGTCATTGGGTTATGGAGTCCTCAGGAAATGAGATATAGATTTAGAAGTTTGAAAAATTATTTAATTAGGAGTACACATTGGTGACTTGAAAATTTTTAGAATCAAGAAATAAGTCTGCTAAGCTTAAATTTATATTTTTGGTCTTTTTCTGTTGCTTAGAACATAGTAGTTATTGTAACTGTAGATGTGAAGTTGATATTTG
>NC_051405.1:46642581-46644551 GCF_015228065.2 Penaeus monodon | reverse complement strand
TCAAGCCTTCTCAAAAAAGTGTTGTGTATGTTAAAAAGGTATTTGCTTGTTTAGCCATTACTGCTGTGATTTAGGAGCTACAACCCCTTAAAAGTAGGCTGTAATTACTTGTTACCCATGTTCATTTTCAAACTCAGAGAATGTGGAAATGATTAATTTCCTATGCA
This sequence comes from Penaeus monodon, assembly GCF_015228065.2. NCBI lineage: Eukaryota > Metazoa > Arthropoda > Malacostraca > Decapoda > Penaeidae > Penaeus > Penaeus monodon. The sequence goes on along the minus strand of NC_051405.1, from coordinate 46,644,384 downwards.
TCTGAATTTTCCATGAAGTGACTGGCTGCTTGCAGTGCCCCATGTGTGGTCCAGTTTGATGTGTGAATCTCTCATCAGCACTGGGTTAATATTTAAGCATAAATTGATTGATTTGTTACATTGCCAGTAAATACTTTTGTTTATTAAAAAATATTATAGACTCTGATGTTATGGAATCATCTTCAAGATTAAAGACTATTTCTTAGTCCTAAGTAACCAATGTTATAATTTTCATTTTTGCTCTACACATTTTTTCTTTTGAAGACACCTGCACCAGTTTCAGCATTGCACAAACTTCTAGCTTGATTTTTCTTTATAAAGTATCAGTATGGGCATTGATAACTTTCTTTTGAACCATAACCATTTGTGAAAGTTATGAAACTCACTTATTTCTTTTCTCTTTTTTCCTAGAATGATTATGAAGAGCATGGAAGAGGCTTTTATATAAAAGATTTCTCAACTTTTTGTGTGTCTAAATGTCAGCAAGTATTTACATTTCTTTCTCCTTGCAGCAACATGGGCAACACCCTCAAGGAGATGCAGGACATCCAAGGAGCCCTGCAGTGCTATACCCGTGCCATCCAGATTAACCCTGCCTTTGCTGATGCTCACTCCAACTTGGCCTCCATCCACAAGGACTCTGGCAACATTCCTGAGGCTATACAGGTGAGAAATTTAAAAGATTAATTGGAGCTCAGTTTTACTACTAAGATTCAGCCTTGGTCCCAGAGGTATCCATGGGTGCAGCCAAAGTCATCTATTCCCTCGGCTACATACATTTAGACTGACATCAAAATATTTTTAATGAATTTTGATATAGTGTATAACAAATTTTGAAAATGATCGTAGACTCAAAAAAAAAACTCATTTCTAAAGAAAGAATAGTACGAAGAACATCCTAGATTGAGTTTGCCTAATTCACCAGATAGTGCACCTAAGCTAGACTGAAACAGTTGTAATTCCCTGAACGAAATTTCAGTCAGATGTGATTAGTGCAACTTCAGCTTGAGGAATCTGGTTCATTTACTAAAGGATATGAGAAGGAAGTGAATTTAGAAGGGAGATTTATTTTGTATTTCTGTATATCCATCTTAAATGAATTACTTTTCTCCCTTTCCAGTCATACCGAACAGCACTCAAGCTGAAACCAGACTTTCCAGATGCCTATTGCAACCTTGCTCACTGTTTGCAAATTGTGTGTGACTGGACGGATTATGATGCCCGTATGAAAAAGCTGGTCAGCATTGTGGGTGAACAGCTGGAGCGCAACCGCCTTCCGTCCGTGCATCCACACCACTCCATGCTGTACCCCCTGTCTCATGAGTACCGCAAGGCCATTGCCAACAGACATGCAAACCTCTGCATGGAGAAGGTTAGTTATCTTGCTGAATGCTATATATTTCTCTCTCATTCTCAGCTTTAACATTTTGGCCATTTTGCATTCCAGTGTGCCATGAAAACTTTTACATGTTTGCATATGTTATATATTTTTTATTTATTATGTATTTCATGGCTGGTTTTGGCCTTGCAGATCAATGTGTTGCACAAACAGCCATACAAGTATCCATCAGAACTGACTTCAGATGGCCGTATCCGCATTGGCTATGTCTCCTCTGACTTTGGGAATCATCCTACTTCTCACCTTATGCAGAGCATCCCAGGATTACATGATAAGAGCCGTGTTGAGATCTTTTGCTATGCTCTTAGCCCTGATGATGGGACCACATTCAGGTGAGTGCTCATCCTCCTTGTGATGGGATGGCTACTAAGGTTTGTTCTCATTTTTGCAGGGATGCAATGTTA
>NC_051405.1:46639226-46641154 GCF_015228065.2 Penaeus monodon | reverse complement strand
CCATCCCATTCACAAGGAGGATGAGCACTCACCTGAATGTGGTCCCATCATCAGGGCTAAGAGCATAGCAAAAGATCTCAACACGGCTCTTATCATGTAATCCTGGGATGCTCTGCATAAGGTGAGAAGTAGGATGATTCCCAAAGTCAGAGGAGACATAGCCAATGCGGATACGGCCATCTGAAGTCAGTTCTGATGGATACTTGTATGGCTGTTTGTGCAACACATTGATCTGCAAGGCCAAAACCAGCCATGAAATACATAATAAATAAAAAATATATAACGTATGCAAACATGTAAAAGTTTTCATGGCACACTGGAATGCAAAATCGGCCAAAATGTTAAAGCTGAGAATGAGAGAGAAATATATAGCATTCAGCAAGATAACTAACCTTCTCCATGCAGAGGTTTGCATGTCTGTTGGCAATGGCCTTGCGGTACTCATGAGACAGGGGGTACAGCATGGAGTGGTGTGGATGCACGGACGGAAGGCGGTTGCGCTCCAGCTGTTCACCCACAATGCTGACCAGCTTTTTCATACGGGCATCATAATCCGTCCAGTCACACACAATTTGCAAACAGTGAGCAAGGTTGCAATAGGCATCTGGAAAGTCTGGTTTCAGCTTGAGTGCTGTTCGGTATGACTGGAAAGGGAGAAAAGTAATTAATTTAAGATGGATATACAGAAATACAAAATAAATCTCCCTTCTAAATTCACTTCCTTCTCATATCCTTTAGTAAATGAACCAGATTCCTCAAGCTGAAGTTGCACTAATCACATCTGACTGAAATTTCGTTCAGGGAATTACAACTGTTTCAGTCTAGCTTAGGTGCACTATCTGGTGAATTAGGCAAACTCAATCTAGGATGTTCTTCGTACTATTCTTTCTTTAGAAATGAGTTTTTTTTGAGTCTACGATCATTTTCAAAATTTGTTATACACTATATCAAAATTCATTAAAAATATTTTGATGCCAGTCTAAATGTATGTAGCCAAGGGAATAGATGACTTTGGCTGCACCATGGATACCTCTGGGACCAAGGCTGAATCTTAGTAGTAAAACTGAGCTCCAATTAATCTTTTAAATTTCTCACCTGTATAGCCTCAGGAATGTTGCCAGAGTCCTTGTGGATGGAGGCCAAGTTGGAGTGAGCATCAGCAAAGGCAGGGTTAATCTGGATGGCACGGGTATAGCACTGCAGGGCTCCTTGGATGTCCTGCATCTCCTTGAGGGTGTTGCCCATGTTGCTGCAAGGAGAAAGAAATGTAAATACTTGCTGACATTTAGACACACAAAAAGTTGAGAAATCTTTTATATAAAAGCCTCTTCCATGCTCTTCATAATCATTCTAGGAAAAAAGAGAAAAGAAATAAGTGAGTTTCATAACTTTCACAAATGGTTATGGTTCAAAAGAAAGTTATCAATGCCCATACTGATACTTTATAAAGAAAAATCAAGCTAGAAGTTTGTGCAATGCTGAAACTGGTGCAGGTGTCTTCAAAAGAAAAAATGTGTAGAGCAAAAATGAAAATTATAACATTGGTTACTTAGGACTAAGAAATAGTCTTTAATCTTGAAGATGATTCCATAACATCAGAGTCTATAATATTTTTTAATAAACAAAAGTATTTACTGGCAATGTAACAAATCAATCAATTTATGCTTAAATATTAACCCAGTGCTGATGAGAGATTCACACATCAAACTGGACCACACATGGGGCACTGCAAGCAGCCAGTCACTTCATGGAAAATTCAGATGCATAGGAAATTAATCATTTCCACATTCTCTGAGTTTGAAAATGAACATGGGTAACAAGTAATTACAGCCTACTTTTAAGGGGTTGTAGCTCCTAAATCACAGCAGTAATGGCTAAACAAGCAAATACCTTTTTAACATACACAACACTTTTTTGAGAAGGCTTGA
>NC_051405.1:46638063-46638445 GCF_015228065.2 Penaeus monodon | reverse complement strand
CAAATATCAACTTCACATCTACAGTTACAATAACTACTATGTTCTAAGCAACAGAAAAAGACCAAAAATATAAATTTAAGCTTAGCAGACTTATTTCTTGATTCTAAAAATTTTCAGTCACCAATGGACCCTAATTAAATAATTTTTCAAACTTCTAAATCTATATCTCATTTCCTGAGGACTCCATAACCCAATGACAAACAGCCCAAAACTTACAGAAAGACACCATCCACTTCATTAGGTTGAAGCCTGAAACTGAAAATCCAACAGCTGTGTCTAAAATCAGTCCTCTTTCCTGTTATTTTTTTTGTTTTCTTCTTCTCCTTTCTTATGCTAAACTCTTTAAAAGGAAGGTTCATACACTGCATAAAATTACTTAGTC
>NC_051405.1:46637044-46637986 GCF_015228065.2 Penaeus monodon | reverse complement strand
GTATAAAATCTGCATACTGACCTATAGGCATCGGCAAATGTTGGCTGGATGCGGATTGCCTCCTTGTAGTGCATGAGTGCCTCATTGAGCTTCCCTTGCTGCTGCAGGATGGATGCCAAGTTGGAGTGAGCAGCTGCAAACTCGGGGAACACCTCCAGAGCCTTGAGGTAGAGGCGGGTTGCATCCTCGGTGTAGCCCTGGTAGAGGAGCATCTATGTACACACTGGGGTCAGAAGTTTCGATACTTGGTGCCCAGACATCCTAACTACTGATACTCAAGGACTATTTATCACCAATGGTGATATATTTCTTCTTTTTCCCCTTTCAATAGTAATATGTTTTCTAAAGACAAATTCTAGACCGTTAAAAAAAAAAAGGTTTGTCATGAGAACTTTGATTCCATATATTTTTAACTAAATCTCTCTCATCTCAGTACTTACCTTGCTCACCATGTTTTTTACAAAGTCTACAGATGCCCTTCTCACACATCAAGAATAATTGTTCGAGATCTTAACGACGTCCTCTTTACACAATCTATATACCCAACTTCATAGAATTATAGGCAAACTAAGAAAGTTACCAAATGTAATTAGAAGAAAAATTAAGAAGGAATAATAAAAATAAAATAATAAAAAACTCAAGAAATATATAAAAAATATTACTCTAGCCAAAGTGCTGTACTTCACAAATGAGGAAAGCACAAGATTACTATTGCAACCAGCAAACCTGATCATATCTTTTAATACATGTACAATTGCTATTTCAAATGAAAGTGAACAACTGGCACTCCCTTGCAATATTTAGCTACAATTTTAAGCAACAGAAAAAGATAGTTATAAACTCAGGACCCAATCCACAAATCAAAACAGAAAGTTAATATGCATCTCACTACAACTGCATTCTCAATGCACTGTATTCAAACAAGTAAAAAATAGTAAACAC
>NC_051405.1:46636738-46636935 GCF_015228065.2 Penaeus monodon | reverse complement strand
TTTTTCTATGGTGAGGAGGGGACAAAGTGATAAAAATACTGGCTAGCCTTACCTGCTCCCTCTTGATGTTTGCCAAATTGTTCAGAGAGTCCGCATGAGTAGGACAGAGTCGAAGAGCAGTGTTATAGCACTCTTCAGCCTCTGTCACCTGAAGAAAAACGAACGGGTTTAATAACAATACTAATAATAAAACATGC
>NC_051405.1:46635892-46636495 GCF_015228065.2 Penaeus monodon | reverse complement strand
TATGAAAATGTTCCTAGAAATGCAGGACACAGCTTACCTGTCCTTTCTCCTTAAGTGCATTAGCCAGGTTACAATAGGCATCTGGGAAGTTGGGTTGCAACTCAATGGCACGCCGGTATGTGTCAATTGCAAGGTCAATGAGCCTGCAAGTACATAGTAGAATCATCTTTAGGTACTGATGTCAGCATTTCAGAATTCATACATATTTAATCCTATTTGGTTTGATTTTTACTATTTTACTAAGACTCCTAGTTCTTGGGGAAACCATTCAAAACTGTCCGAGTTGTTATTAAAAGATATAAACATAATGAAAGAAATCTAATCCAATATTACAGAAAACATCAGATATAGGTTACATTCAACACTAACAAAATTCTTTCATCATTTTACTGGAGGTTTCTTTTTCCTTACCCTTGTTCATAGTATACACAGGCCAGGTTACCATGCACAACTGCATGATTTGGAGAAAGGTTCAGTGCACGCAAGTAAGCAGCCACTGCCCTGTTGCAAGAAAAAAAAAAAAAAGGTTTAATAAATAAAACACTATCAAAGTAAATGTTCCGACAAAATACACTAATAAATACATCACTGCTTTTACCTTGA
>NC_051405.1:46635350-46635600 GCF_015228065.2 Penaeus monodon | reverse complement strand
CAGGTTTCCCAGATAGCAGCAATGAAATGTAATGTGGGGGAATGGAATATGATGTAGAAAGACTATCTTGTAACAGCAATGCCATACTCTACAAAAGTAAGCGCTGTTTTCCTTACAGACATCCACAATGGATATACAAATACAAGCTCCAGGATATTCATGCTTAAAGTATTATTTAAAACATACCAATTTGCAAATGGAACTAAAACTTAAACAATCTATTTTATCTATGCATCACCCAAAAAATTAT
>NC_051405.1:46634326-46635161 GCF_015228065.2 Penaeus monodon | reverse complement strand
AAGGCAACACAAAATTCACAAACAACGGTTGAGAATGCAATGTGGGATGAAGAAAAAAAGCAGCACAAACAAGAAAACCACAAGAGGGTGAAAACCACACAAAGACATCCTAACACAAACCTAGATTAATACATGCTTAATATGTATTAAAAAAATTTTTTCCTTACTACTCATTTTTTGGAAAAGCAATTTAGCCATCCATGTTTATAATTATAAGTCTAGCTATAAACAATAAAAATACATTTTTATCCTATTACTAACTTCAGTTTGTCCCACTAATGAATCCTCTGAAAGTAAAGAGAGAAATGGAGAGAATTCAGGAAGATAAAGAAACAGAGGATGTGAAGGATTGAGGGAAACAGAATGAAAGGAGGATGAAGGATAAAAGGATGATGGGGAGGAAAGGAGAGAGGAAAAGTGGGAGAGACACTGAAAAACGTAAGTATGACAAATTTATTGGTACTCAGCTTTTTAACAAGGCCAGCTATACACCCAAGGCATCCATTTTTTTTTGAAAGGGTTTGTATATCCTCCTCAGGGGTTGCGATGTTGACGATGGTATACACGACGACACACTGATAGTCCATCATATTATAAACCCTACTCTACTCTCACATGGTAAGAATATTACCAAAGTTTCCATGTTATTATGGTCCTTTCTTGCCCCTCCATAGACATACTGGCACAGAAGGGGGTCAACTTTAACTTGTAACGAGTCATATTGCACATCATGTCTCACACTGAAGAGCAACACTTAGTTTCTTCTTAAAGCCTTCCAAAAGGATTCCATCCTAGTCATATTCCTGTCCTTCAGAGGCATTTGGGTTAAAATCTT
>NC_051405.1:46632311-46633038 GCF_015228065.2 Penaeus monodon | reverse complement strand
CACTGATGACTACTATGAAATGCACAGAGGTCATCTGAACTTGTACCATCTTTTCCACTATCTATGCAAATGCATACTTTTAACACCTTGGCTTCAATAGCACAAGGAGGGAAAATGAAAAGAGTTATTATCTTTCATGTAGCATACACTATAATCATAAAGACATGATTAATCCACACAAACACAGTCAAATCAGAAAAAAAGTTACTAACTCACAAAAATCACAATATCACCGAAACCATATAAAAAACAACCCCTCTCTTGTGTGCTGCTTGATGCCCAATAAAATCTGTGCCATCTGACCGGAGCAGAGTACACCGAACACTGAATCTCACAAGGTAAACTACAGGTGAGAGATGGCAGTTGGGTGATGGGGGAGATGGGGGGGTAGGAGTGGGAGGGGAAAGGAGGGAAGGGAGAATATAGAGGGAGGGTGGAAAGGGAAGACATGAAGGGAGGATAGCAAGAGGGAAATAGTAATTTTAGGTTGTTTTATAATGCAAGATACAAGGTAAATTCAGTCCTCACTAAACTTTGTAGGATGATTTAAAGCAACATGATAGATACCAGGCAAAAAATTCAATAGCCAGTTTCAGAGGATATTCTGGTAATGTTAATAATTTAGCATCCACTTCACACCACAGTATCACATACTGAACAAAACAACCAGAAAAAGCAGAACACCTGTTCTCGTTAGTTATGGTCAACCCTGAATACTATGAAGTAG
>NC_051405.1:46631954-46632245 GCF_015228065.2 Penaeus monodon | reverse complement strand
TGTCTCTCACAGAGGAAAGGTTGAAGTGGAAGAAGAGTAACTCTAGGGAGTGTTATGAGACTTGGGGGAAGAGAAGGGGGAGTGGGGAGAGGGGAAAAGGGGAGGGAGAGAAGGGGAGGAGCCAAGAGCACCAGGTAACCAATAGGAAGCCTACAATATATTGTTGGGAGGAGACTATATCTGGGTGGGGCTCAGCTGAGAGAAGAGAGCAGGACTGGTAGAGGAAAAGAGGGTGGGAGGGAAAGAGCAACAGAGGATAGGAAGGAAGATGAAGATGGAGATGGATGAAGG
>NC_051405.1:46631579-46631899 GCF_015228065.2 Penaeus monodon | reverse complement strand
TTAACTAATATACAACCTTTTTGAGACTGGATGGGAGAAGAAGACTAAAGGAAGGAAATGGAAGGAAAAGAGTATGAAAGAGAGAAAAAAAAGGTTCTTTTGAAAAGCAAATTTCTTCTTTGAACCAAAAAGAGTACCTTAAAAACAATTTCATGGATACCAGACAATATTTGATCCTTCCAAATACAAGTAACATACTTGTATTAAATACAATGTAGATGTCAAATACCCCAATGGAAACTTTCAACTTATCCTAAAGTTACGTAGCACCTAAATATATCAATTTAATTCATATTCATTCCAACAATGTTTCCATCTTA
>NC_051405.1:46631138-46631557 GCF_015228065.2 Penaeus monodon | reverse complement strand
TTTTTTTTTTTTACTAAAATCTAATGCAAATACAAATTTGTTCCTGAAAACACACATGCAAACAGACTTACAAATTTGTCATAAAAAAGGTACAAATGAGCAGATACAATGGTATTCTTGGGAATTACAATGCAAGAATAAAACCTATATGGTACAAAGGTCAAAATACATAATGAAGTACAAATGGAACCCTACGTAAAATTAGTACAAACTACTCATGCATACCTAAATTACATATGAAACGGGAGAATCTTTTGAATATTACAGTAGAGTTCCCTATCACTTTCCTTCTAGAATCTATGGGAAAAAAATATATAAATAAAAAATAAAATATATCTAGAAAAAATTTAATATGTAAAATTTTAAAAATTGACCAATATTAAATAGAAATATATGAATTACATCTTAGCAATTATCTA
>NC_051405.1:46628657-46628789 GCF_015228065.2 Penaeus monodon | reverse complement strand
TTTACTACATTTTGTATTTACAATTTCATTTTTATCCCCATATTTTATCTATTTCTTTTCCCTTTAATACTTTTTTCTCTTTCATATTGTTTTTTGGGTTTTTTGTTTTTTTTTGTTTTTTTTTGTTTTTTA
>NC_051405.1:46627160-46627376 GCF_015228065.2 Penaeus monodon | reverse complement strand
TCTACTTTTTTCTTCTTCTCTTTTTTTTTACAGTTTACAGTAATATAACTACATACAGGGATGTAATTTACCTTTAAAAGTGTGACAGAATAAGACCAGTAAGTCAATGTATCGGAGACCTGATATTCTTTAAAGATGAAACCATCTTTCCATATTTGAGGAGTTAACAGAAATCACATCCCTATATCCAAGATTTTTTGGCTTTACCATAATGCC
>NC_051405.1:46626228-46627097 GCF_015228065.2 Penaeus monodon | reverse complement strand
CTAGAGGTACAGTTTTTTTTTTGACTGGGGTTTTTTATTTCCCCTAAGACTTAAAAATCTTTTCTGAACGCTTTAAATAAACGCTTTTGTTTCCCCCTTTTTAAAGTCTTTTTTTTTTAAAACTTTCCTCCCCCTATGGGCTGAACTCTGCATCCTTTTCATTTTTCCTTTGTCAGACCTAGTGAAACAACAGAGGATGGTATTACTCCATGTACAGACTGACTTCAAAGTGACAGGGAGCTAGACTGGTGATATCCCAAGAAAGGAGCCTTGGACCAACACTTGATTTAAAGGCTTTTTGCTTTTATGGGTCCTTCTCGTCCTTATCAAATAAGCTTATGCAAAAACTGAAAATTTTTATCATAAATTAAAATTCATTCTCCTCTACAAGACTCATGCCTCTTCATATAACTAAAGGAGATTGAGAACTTGTAGTTGACTAAGAAATCTCAAGCTGCAGAGATTTAGTGTTATATTATACATTCTTATCTATGTTATTGCAATGTTTCTGTGACATAATTCTGAAGTGATTTAAGTGCTAAAGTATATCCTCCATGAAGATGCACAAGCAAAAATCCATTTATATTACTTTAATGAATCTAGCATTTCTAGAAATGCTGAATTCTTGAAATTACCCTAACTTTTGGGTTCAGCAAATTTTAAACTGAATGAATATTTAAAAAATATAGACTGATATGTAGTAGTAAAATATGAAGTAATACCCCAAAATATGATACTATATATACACATATTAATTTTTTACATATTAACATAATGAAAAGTACAGAACAGGAATAGTATTGTACACATGTACAATATACACCAAAAATAGAATATGTAATATGCACATAGTCACATGCACACAACCC
>NC_051405.1:46625639-46625832 GCF_015228065.2 Penaeus monodon | reverse complement strand
CAATAATGATAACAATAAATAACTGCTGGAATGGCATGTACTACCAGGAGCAAAATTCAGGCTACACCTTAAAGTTTGGCATATATTTCTACACATCACCCACAGATGTTACAGTACTCATCACATCTAAAGTAAAGCAGAGGTGGGGTGCAGCGTGGAGGTAAGGAGGCAACAAGAAAGGGTAGGGGGGGGA
>NC_051405.1:46624094-46624367 GCF_015228065.2 Penaeus monodon | reverse complement strand
TAATTACTCCCATTTATGAGTATTCAGAATAAGTTGTCTACGACTTAGAATAAGATAATGGTAATACTTAATAATGAGAAGATCATATGATTATGCAATGAAATTCCTATTACTGTTAATTCCCCCTATCCCACCTTATTGCCTCCCTTCCTCTTTGCCTACCACCCTTATTTTGGTTGTAATGTGAACAAGAATAATACTGCCCCATCAATGGGTGATGTAGAAACACTTGCCAGGCTGTAGGAGTCCTTGGAAGTTTGCTCCTGATAATAT
>NC_051405.1:46623624-46623898 GCF_015228065.2 Penaeus monodon | reverse complement strand
GGTGGATGAGCATTTGTGGAGTCATCTAGGACTAAACAAACTTCAACATGCCAAGGGTTAAGCAGAAAACAAAACAAAACGTTTAATCTGCTATTGGGCATATGCAGTATATGAAAATCAGGGGTTACTGGAACTAATATGGGAATGCATGAAGGAACACATAATTAAAGCAAACTAAAATGATCAATTAATGAATAAAGTTAACAAAAACATTGATTATTACCATATAACCAAAATAACCTTTTTTTTGTTGGGAGGAGAGGGGATCATCTTA
>NC_051405.1:46622471-46623192 GCF_015228065.2 Penaeus monodon | reverse complement strand
AATAATCTATCGTATCTCAAACGAAAAACAAGCCAAATACCTATATGACTTCAATCAAAATATGTTTTAATTGCTACTACAACAAAAAATTGGATACTACAAACAAAATACTAGATATTTCACTAAGCCTGTCATATGTACTACATCACAATACCAAAAGCATTGCACACATTCCTCAATTTCATTCTAAATCTACATCATTCATTCATATACAAAAATATTGGAAACTGATTCAATACTATCAATGAGAAACAAATATTTCACTTTCTCTTTTCTTCCTTTCTTTTCCCTATCCCCCCCCCCCTTTTTTTGTCAAATTTGACTTTAGTCAGTCAATATATAAACAGTGTGTATGTGCTTGCTAAAATGGCTACAAATAAAGAAACCATGAGATTAAGTTGGTGCAAAGAGGTAACAGCAAATCTGAATGAGGACATTTTTTGTAATCCTCTGCTGTGAAAAACCAGTAAAGTCTGTGCAATTCCCAGAATAGTAAATTTTACTTACAATTTCAGTTTTCTGTTATCTGGAATACTAATGACATAGAAAATAGCAATTCTTTCAGAACTGCAAAATCCTGAGCTTCCTACCTTTAAGCCTAAAAGTTTTTGGGAAATCAAGGGACTTATTTTTTCCAAGGTAAACACACTTTTAGTCACACCCTTTTATTCATGCCTATTGGTGATCTCAAAATGAAATATTTTGAAATAGTCATTCTAAT
>NC_051405.1:46620647-46622031 GCF_015228065.2 Penaeus monodon | reverse complement strand
AATATACAAAAATTGGAAAACATTTTGTTGAAAAAAGTTTCTATTTTTTCTCTCATGTACACAGTTAAAACACAAATGTTCTGATTTTTGTTTTACTGCATCCTTGCTCCAGGTGCCTTTATCTTTAACATTTTCTATGATTCCAGACATTCTATAGCCACAATAAGTGCCACTAATGTAAACAGAGCCCTCTTCAAAGAACTACTGGAATTTTATAAAGGCTTTCTACACCTATGCAACCTTACAACAAAAAGAATGATACCTGTCAAACAAGTTTTTTTCAAAGATTAACTTGTAGCATGAAACCTTGACAAGGAATCTGTAGTTTTGAAAAATCTGCCACTTAATGCCCCCTCACCCCAATTCATTGTGGGTGAATGGATAGCTTTAGATGAAAATTGTTTTCTGGCCTGTATCCCTAGGACCTTACCTTCAATTTTCATATTATATTTTCTTCCAAACTAAACCATTACAGAAAAGAGAGCTCATCTTGCCAGTGGTGTTTTATTCTTACAATTTTAAATATGAAGACTTTCCGACTGTATCATCAAGCACAAGAAACTGTCTCACACAAACCTGTTTCCTGTGAAAGTTGTTTTTTGGCTGAAATTACCCTTTGAAAACTATCAACTAAAAATATCCTTTTCTTGTAATGCATATAATTTTAAAACCACAGGTCAAGTTGGCCTTGTAATATTCTAACTAAAATGATTAATTACATGATTATGAAAATATGAAAAATGTTGCTGAAAAATCTGTACTCTAAACTGTGAAGATTTGTAGAAAAAATTCTTCAGTCAGAATTTAGTTCATTAATTGTGTTTTGTATAAATCAACACAGCATTTACAAAGAAGGCATGGTGAAGAAAGAGAATAGCTGGGCAGGGTGGAGTATGCTGGCCATATAGTGCTAGTATCATAAAGGTGAAAAAGTAATTTATATCAACAGATAGATGATTAAAAGACATAGATAAATGCCTAGATATAGGGGTAATAGAAATGTAGCAATACATAATAGGACCATTTCATACAATACTTTTTTTTTTTAGTTAGGTGTGGGATCAATGGCAGGTATAACATACAGGGGAAAACTCACACTTGGCATCTCAGGTATAGTGGTCTGGTCCTGACTATGGGAAATTATGGACATTCCATTTTCACAAAATTTACACTGTATATGCTGTTATTTGCACATTTATCATCATCAAAATCAAAATGGCAATTTCATTATATCTGGGGATATTTTTTTGAAGAAGCATCCTCCATTTTTCCTGGGGGGAGTACCTCTAGGAAAATTGATTGTAAAAAAGTAATAAAAATAAACAAATAACACTTTCACCTAACCTAAAAAAGCTAACCAAAAAAGGCCTATTTTTTGTTAAAA
>NC_051405.1:46619488-46619871 GCF_015228065.2 Penaeus monodon | reverse complement strand
TTTTTATACAAAATAACAAATTTAACATTTTCCCCCTATAAATATTACAATAAATACACAATATAAAATATCAAAAATCAAAAAAAAATCAAATTACACAAAACATAAATCAAAAAATATAAAATCAATATAAAATAAAAATCAAATTAACTATATACACAAAAAAAATATATTAAATATAGTATATAAATTTAAAATAAAAAATAAATAACTATATTTACACAAATCATATTATACACAATATACATAATCGAATAAAATAATTATAAAATTTTAAAAAATAACAAATATACAAAAAAATTTAAACCAAAATTTTAAAAACCAAAAAATATAAAACATATAATAACAATATACATATTAAATAACCAAAACATTATATATAT
>NC_051405.1:46619280-46619452 GCF_015228065.2 Penaeus monodon | reverse complement strand
AATTTTACAAAAAAATTTATATACAAAATATACATATTATTATCCCCCAATATAATATATAAAAATTACAAAAAAATAAATATAAATATATACAAATAACAAAATTACTTTATCCCTAAAATATATACACAATATCATTTTAAAAATAACAATTTTAATCTTACAAATTACA
>NC_051405.1:46616743-46618660 GCF_015228065.2 Penaeus monodon | reverse complement strand
AGGTGGCAACTGTGGGTGAAATTCATCTAGGCAAACGCTTATCAAAATGTATATATAACTCAAACTCAAAATAGGCCAGTTTGTTAAGTAAAACCCCCCCTTTCTGCTGACTACATGTGAAACCTCACCTACCAGTAACAATATTAAAAAAAGGAAAACAACACCTACCCCCCCAAAAAAAAAAAAATCCTAAATGCAGCATAAACATTGCTACCTCAATAGCATTTATCTAGCCAGTACGTTGTAATATACAAGACCATACATACATGAAATGAACCTATTCACAATAAATGTTAATGCACTGTATGAACAACACTGATCATACAACAATTCTTGAAGAGGAATGAACAACATATTTCTAAGTTCATTTTTTCACAGGTTTTAAAAGCTTCTTCTTCCACTATTCCCTTTATTTAACCACTATCAAGACTTTTATCTTCTAAGAAGGTATACATAACCAACCTAATTTATAAGATTGACACCAGTATACCTCTTTTCTCTTGCAACTGTTACATTCAATAAAATCAACAATAATAATTTAACTCAATATATATAACCTTGCTTTAAAATCACCTCTCAACAACAGACAGGAATATATCTTTAATTTGAAAATACTCAATACCATTTTCCAATACTCCAAGAATTCTGCATTCTTAAATATAGACTTCTAGTATATTAAAAGAAAAAGTATGATTTTACAAAGAAACAAGAATTTTGAAAATTTGTGAATTAAAGTTTCTTAAAACATTAGTAATACACAGACTCAAATGTTCCTAAAGCCAAATACCTCACAAATAAGTTTACAAGTTCTAATACTCATACTAATAATACAAATAAATATGAATGTCATACTTCTTTCCTTTCACGGCAAAACAATAAATACACTGATGATTCACTTTTAGTCTACATCAGCAGAACAATATATTTAACAGAATAGCTTAAGCCTGACAAAGGGAAAAGGGAAGGAGAGTAACTGAGAAAGAGAGAAAAAGAGGAAAGATCAGAAAAAATATCTATTTGCTTTAAAATCTTATTTTCATGAAGATATTTTGAAGAACAGACTAAAAATGATAAACTTTATTGTCAGGTTGCAAGTTAAAGTGTTTTTTCTGTGATTAAACCTGATTTTTGTTGAACTTCCATGGAACAATGACATGTTTATGATCATGAGACTTATAAGGACATGTCGTTCCAATTCGATCCTAACTGTATCTGCTGAAACTTATTATGCATAAAAGGGGCATTGCACAATATCTGCTCTATAACTCTCTGGGGTATTTCAGTAATACCCAAACAACAGAAAGACTTGCATTACATTCTGAATCCTTTCCTCTAGCTTCAGAAATCTATATTCGAAGTTCAAGTAAAAAAGAGAAAGGCAGAAAAAAAAAAATCCCATAGAGCTAGTATTGGAATGAGGACTTAACTCTTGATATAATATCAAAACATCCCATTATACCCTAGGAAAAAAGAAGAATGTGTGCATGCCAACAAAAAGAACAATACCAACCAACACAAAACATGGCCTTTCACAACAATATGAATACAGATGCACAGCCTTCTTTAACAAGTAATCAAACATGTTCAAAAAGTATCTCCATGAAATATGTCAATAATGTTTTTGTAAACTTCAGATTCTCTTTGCTGAAGAAATCAGTGATCAACATTAGCTTTACAAAGTATAAAATCACACATATGGTCATTATAAGTGAAGAAAGAATATACTTTCTAAGAGCATAGGACAGGAAGGAAAAGGGGGGGGGGGAGTGGAATATCTATATGGGCATTTCCTTTTTAATCTTTACAAAAGACTAACAAAACACTTTGATTATACAAGAATTCTCAAATAATGTAATAAAGAATACAATGGTTTCATTCCATGGACAAATTGGAGTGCAAGTGCATGGGTCAACACTC
>NC_051405.1:46616233-46616318 GCF_015228065.2 Penaeus monodon | reverse complement strand
AGTAGTTCCCATCACCAAGCAGATGCAAATAAAAGTTGCAAACTAAAACATTTCAAACTGTCAATTCTCTATGCACTGTATCCAT
>NC_051405.1:46615950-46616149 GCF_015228065.2 Penaeus monodon | reverse complement strand
CAGAACTTTAAAAAAGGCTCCTTTTCAATAAACAATCACTATCATGTTTCTCGTGTGATATCATAGGAAGAACTCCTTCACGGAGTCATACCTATTCAGTTGTGAGAACCTACCACCCAGTCTTCTAGAGAACCATAAAGTCTACCAGGTTTTCTTATTTGTGGTGTGAAAAAATCTTATCCAACTTTCAAAACATGGG
>NC_051405.1:46615606-46615773 GCF_015228065.2 Penaeus monodon | reverse complement strand
GATGGGTGAAAACTTCTAGATCATGGTTTGTGATCTAATTAAAATGTCTTCATATTATGTATGGTTGAAATGTCTTACATAAGGTGCTGAAATTAATTCCACACAACTTTTCATCTTCCTAAAAATTAGCTAATTAGAAGGACAGACAACCAAAGGATGTGGTGGGG
>NC_051405.1:46614221-46614416 GCF_015228065.2 Penaeus monodon | reverse complement strand
ACCACATCCTTGTGGTTGTCCTGTCCTTCTAATATCCGCTAATTGTTTAGAAGATGAAACAAGTTTTGTGGAATTAATTTAGCACCTTACAAGACATTTCAACCAACACTAATATGAAAGACATTTAATTAGATCACCAAACCATGACTAGAGTTTTCAACCCATCCAATTATTGCAGTGCACTAAAATTTTCTT
>NC_051405.1:46613854-46614074 GCF_015228065.2 Penaeus monodon | reverse complement strand
GGCCCATGTTTTGAGTTGGATAAGATTTTTTCACACCACACATAAGAAAATCTGGTAGATTTATGGTTGGCTATAAGACTGAGTGGGAGTTCTCACACTGAATAGGTATGACTCCTGAAGGAGTTCTCCTATGATATCCACACGAGAACTGATATGATTGTTTATTGAAAAGGACCCTTTTTTAAGTTTCGGTTGATAGCTTTATTATCTAATTAATTCA
>NC_051405.1:46613657-46613792 GCF_015228065.2 Penaeus monodon | reverse complement strand
ATGTAGACATGTTAATATAGAATTGACCGTTTTGAAATTTTTTAGTTGGCACTTTTTATTTGCATCTGCGGGTGATGAGAACTACCTTGGCTTGTATTGTTGTCGTGTTGTGACTCGGGATGCGCTGCTGCTGTT
>NC_051405.1:46611534-46613273 GCF_015228065.2 Penaeus monodon | reverse complement strand
GTGAGTGTTGACCCATGCACTTGCACTCCAATTTGTCCATGGAATGAAACCATTGTATTTATTACATTATTTGAGAATTCTTGTATAATCAAAGTGTTTTGTTAGTCTTTTGTAAAGATTAAAAAGGAAATGCCCTTATAGATATTCCACTCCCCCCCCCCCTTTTTTCCTTCCTGTCCTATGCTCTTAGAAAGTATATTCTTTCTTCACTTATAATGACCATATGTATGATTTTATACTTTGTAAAGCTAATGTTGATCACTGATTTCTTCAGCAAAGAGAATCTGAAGTTTACAAAAACATTATTGACATATTTCATGGAGATACTTTTTGAACATGTTTGATTACTTGTTAAAGGAGGCTGTGCATCTGTATTCATATTGTTGTGAAAGGCCATGTTTTGTGTTGGTTGGTATTGTTCTCTTTGTTGGCATGCACACATTCTTCTTTTTTCCTAGGGTATAATGGGATGTTTTGATATTATATCAAGAGTTAAGTCCTCATTCCAATACTAGCTCTATGGGATTTTTTTTTCTGCCTTTCTCTTTTTTACTTGAACTTCGAATATAGATTTCTGAAGCTAGAGGAAAGGATTCAGAATGTAATGCAAGTCTTTCTGTTGTTTGGGTATTACTGAAATTACCCAGAGAGTTATAGAGCAGATATTGTGCAATGCCCCTTTTATGCATAATAAGTTTCAGCAGATACAGTTAGGATCGAATTGGAACGACATGTCCTTATAAGTCTCATGATCATAAACATGTCATTGTTCCATGGAAGTTCAACAAAAATCAGGTTTAATCACAGAAAAAACACTTTAACTTGCAACCTGACAATAAAGTTTATCATTTTTAGTCTGTTCTTCAAAATATCTTCATGGAAATAAGATTTTAAAGCAAATAGATATTTTTTTTGATCTTTCCTCTTTTTCTCTCTTTCTCAGTTACTCTCCTTCCCTTTTCCCTTTGTCAGGCTTAAGCTATTCTGTTAAATATATTGTTCTGCTGATGTAGACTAAAAGTGAATCAAAATACTAGGAGCTCAAGACTTCCCATCAGTGTATTTATTGTTTTGCCGTGAAAGGAAAGAAGTATGACATTCATATTTATTTGTATTATTAGTATGAGTATTAGAACTTGTAAACTTATTTGTGAGGTATTTGGCTTTAGGAACATTTGAGTCTGTGTATTACTAATGTTTTAAGAAACTTTAATTCACAAATTTTCAAAATTCTTGTTTCTTTGTAAAATCATACTTTTTCTTTTAACATACTAGAAGTCTATATTAAGAAATTCAGATTCTTTTGGAGTAATGGAAAATGGTATTGAGTATTTTCAAATTAAAGATATATTCCTGTCTGTTGTTGAGAGGTGATTTTAAAGCAAGGTTATATATATTGAGTTAAATTATTATTGTTGATTTTATTGAATGTAACAGTTGCAAGAGAAAAGAGGTATACTGGTGTCAATCTTATAAATTAGGTTGGTTATGTATACCTTCTTAGAAGATAAAAGTCTTGATAGTGGTTAAATAAAGGGAATAGTGGAAGAAGAAGCTTTTAAAACTGTGAAAAAAAACTTAAATATGTTGTTCATTCCTCTTCAAGAATTGTTGTATGATCATGTGTTTACAGTGCATTAACATTATTGTGAATAGGTTCATTCTATTTAATTATGTCTTGTATATTACAACTACTGTAGATAAATGCTATGAGTAGCAATGTTTATTTGCATTTAGGA
>NC_051405.1:46611331-46611508 GCF_015228065.2 Penaeus monodon | reverse complement strand
AATATTGTTGTGGTAGGGAGGTTTCCAAAGTGTCAGCAGAAAAGGGGGGGGTTTTCTTTAAAAACGGCCTATTTTGAGTTTTAGTTTAAAATACATTTTGATAAGGTTTTCCCAGATAATTTTACCACAGTTGCCACCAGATTTTTAGGAATAAAACCCTTTTAATGTGGGTTGTTT
>NC_051405.1:46610829-46610962 GCF_015228065.2 Penaeus monodon | reverse complement strand
TTTTAAAAATAATAGGGGTAATAATAGAATTGAAAAGGGGGGAAAAATTAAAAAGGGGGGGAAAATATGGGAAAATGGGAAAAAAAGAAAAAAGACTTTAAAATAAAGAAATTGAATTTTAATATAAATTTTT
>NC_051405.1:46610564-46610729 GCF_015228065.2 Penaeus monodon | reverse complement strand
TTTTTGTGGTTTTAATGGAAATTAATCATAGAAAATGTTAAAGATAAAGGCACCTGGAGCAAGGATGCAGTAAAAAAAAAAATCAGAACATTTGTGTTTTAACTGTGTACATGAGAGAAAAAAATAGAAACTTTTTTCAACAAAATGTTCCAATTTTTGTATATT
>NC_051405.1:46609716-46610143 GCF_015228065.2 Penaeus monodon | reverse complement strand
ATTAGGAATGACTGATTTCAAAATATTTCAGTTTTGAGATCACCAATAGGCATGAATAAAAGGGTGTGACTAAAAGTGTGTTTACCTTGGAAAAAATAAGTCCCTTGATTTCCCAAAAACTTTTAGGCTTAAAGGTAGGAAGCTCAGGATTTTGCAGTTCTGAAAGAATTGCTATTTTCTATGTCATTAGTATTCCAGATAACAGAAAACTGAAATTGTAAGTAAAATTTACTATTCTGGGAATTGCACAGACTTTACTGGTTTTCACAAGCAGAGGGATTACAAAAAATGTCTCATTCAGCATTGCTTACCTCTTATGCACCAACTTAATACTCATGTTTTATTTGTATGCATTTGCAAGCACATACCACACTGTTTATATGTTGACTGACTAAAGTAAATTTACAAAAAAAGGGGGGGGGGATAG
>NC_051405.1:46609427-46609685 GCF_015228065.2 Penaeus monodon | reverse complement strand
TATTTGTTTCTCATTGATAGTATTGAATCAGTTTCCAATATTTTTGTATATGAATGAATGATGTAGATTTAGAATGAATTGAGGAATGTGTGCCATGCTTTTGGTATGGTGATAGTAGTACATATGACAGCTTTAGTAGAAATATATAGTATTTTGTTTGTAGTATACAATTTTTTGTTGGTAGTAAGCTAATTAAAACATATTTTGATTGAAGTCATATATGTATTTGCTTGTTTTTGTTGAGATACAGATAGATTA
>NC_051405.1:46608765-46608996 GCF_015228065.2 Penaeus monodon | reverse complement strand
GATGACTCCCCTCTCCTTCCCAACAGAAAAAAAGGTTATTTTGGTTATATGGTAATAATCAATGTTTTTGTTAACTTTATTCATTAATTGATCATTTTAGTTTGCTTTAATTATGTGTTCCTTCATGCATTCCCATATTAGTTCCAGTAACCCCTGATTTTCATATATGCATATGCCAATATGCCAGATTAAACCTTTTGTGGTTTCATCTGCTTAACCCCTTGGCATGTG
>NC_051405.1:46608348-46608522 GCF_015228065.2 Penaeus monodon | reverse complement strand
ATATTATCAGGAGTAAACTTCCAAGGACTCCTACAGCCTGGCAAGTGTTTCTACATCACCCATTGATGGGGCAGTATTATTCTTGTTCACATTACAACCAAAATAAGGGTGGTAGGCAAAGAGGAAGGGAGGCAATAAGGTGGGATAGGGGGAGATGAACAGTAAGTAGGAATT
>NC_051405.1:46607157-46607343 GCF_015228065.2 Penaeus monodon | reverse complement strand
CCTACCCTTTCTTGTTGCCTCCTTACCTCCACGCTGCACCCCACCTCTGCTTTACTTTAGATGTGATGAGTACTGTAACATCTGTGGGTGATGTGTAGAAATATATGCCAAACTTTAAGGTGTAGCCTGAATTTTGCTCCTGGTAGTACATGCCATTCCAGCAGTTATTTATTGTTATCATTATTG
>NC_051405.1:46605983-46606617 GCF_015228065.2 Penaeus monodon | reverse complement strand
GCATGAATCCAAAGTTAGGGTAATTTCAAGAATTCAGCATTTCTAGAAATGCTAGATTCATTAAAGTAATATAAATGGATTTTGTTTGTGCCTTCAGGAGGAATACTTAGCATTAAACACTTCAGAAATGTCCAGAAAATTGCAAACATAGATAAGAATTTATAAATAACATAAATCTCTGCAGTTTGGAAAATTTTTTAGAAACCAAGTTTCAATTCTTTAGTTTATGAAGAGGCAGATTTGAGAGAAGAATAAAATTTAATTATGATGATAATATTTTGCAGTGTTTGCATAAAGCTTATTTGTGATGAAGGACGAGACAGTGATCCATATAAGCAAGAAGCCTTTAGAATCAAAGTGTTGGTCCAAGGCTCCTTTCTTGGGATATCACCAGTCTAGCTCCCTGATTTTAAAAGTAGTTGTACATGGGTAATACCCCTCTGTTTTTTCATGGGTCTGACAAAAAAAAAGTAAAGGATAGAAAGGTTATGAAATAGTGGAGGAAATTTTTTAAAAAGAAAAAAAGACTTAGAAAGGGGAACAAAAAGCATTGTATTTAAGCGATTCAGACAAGATATTTGAAGTCTTATGGCAATAAACAACCCTCAGTCATAAAAAAAAACTGTACCTCTAG
>NC_051405.1:46605594-46605924 GCF_015228065.2 Penaeus monodon | reverse complement strand
GGGCTTAGGGTTTAAACCCAAAAAAAATTTGGATATAGGGAGTGTTTCTGTTAACTCCTCAAATATGGAAAAGGGTTTTCATCTTTAAAGAATATCGGTCCCCATACTTTGATTAGGTCTTTTTCTGCCACATTTTTAAAGGTAAATTACATCCCTGTATGTAGTTATATTACTGTAAACTGTAAAAAAAAAGAGAAGAAGAAAAAAGTAGAATCTATATCTTTATATATCTGTCTGTCCATCTTTCTGTCCATAAAGTTTTTTTTGTGTTTATACACTTGTCCTATAAAAAATTACTTTTTTTGTTTGATACTTTAAATGTTTTAACAT
>NC_051405.1:46605383-46605476 GCF_015228065.2 Penaeus monodon | reverse complement strand
TACATTATAGCATTATGTTTCATACATAAATACCCCAAAAATAAATTCTATATAGAGAGATATACACAGATAGGATACACACCAACATTTTTG
>NC_051405.1:46604501-46604960 GCF_015228065.2 Penaeus monodon | reverse complement strand
ATTATATAATAAATATATTAAAAAATTTATAATATAATAATAAATATAATATACATATATATAAATATATTACATTTATAATATTTTATAATATATTATTAATAATATTACAATATATAAATATAAGTAAAATATATATTATTATATATATATAATAATAACACATATTTAAATTAATTTAAATAAAATATATTTTTATATACATATATTATACATTAAAAATTTTATATAATATAATAATAAATTTAAAATAATATATAAATATACACAATAATATAATGGGATAAAAAAATATAGTTTTATATAATTAATATAATAATATATATATAAAATATATTTATAATATATTTTATATATTTATAATATTTAAATTATATTATATAACAAAATATTAAAATTATATTATATATACATAATTATATATAAAATATATTTTAATATTATATTATATTATTTTAC
>NC_051405.1:46604357-46604431 GCF_015228065.2 Penaeus monodon | reverse complement strand
TATTTGAAAATAAAAAAAAAATAAATTAAAATATTATTAAAAAATAAACTTAAATATTAATTTACTAATACAAA
>NC_051405.1:46601681-46604258 GCF_015228065.2 Penaeus monodon | reverse complement strand
AATGAAAAAATCAAAAAAGTATATAAAATAAATTATTAAAAAGTTAATTAATAAGAATTTTTTTTTTTTTTTTTTCTTTTTTTTTTTTTTTTTTTTTTTTTAATTTTTAATTTTAAAAATTTTTATGAATATAATTTTTTATATATTATATATAATATTATTTATTTTTTTTGTATATATCTTTTGTTTTATTTAATTATTTATACATATATGTTATATTTTATATATAAAAATGATATTATTATGAATAATTAAATTATAATATATGTATGTAATAAAATTAGTATTATATGTATATATAAAATATTTTGAAAATTTATATATATTATTATATTTTTATAATATTTTTTTGTAAAATTATATTATTATTGTATAATACATAAATTAATAATAAAATTAATATATATAAATTATTAGTTTTTATATATGTATTATATGTAATTATATATGTAATATAATGTATTTTTAAAAATTATGTATATAATATGTATAATGTATTTTAACTTTTATATGTATATTTTATATGTTTATATATGTATATATAAATTATGTGTATTTATACATTATGAAAATATTTTTAAAAATAGTTTTATATAATTTACATAATGTTATAAAAAATTTTGTATATATCATTATGTTATTTTTATATAATTATGTTATATATTTTTTACATTATTTTGTATATATACATTAGGGGTTTTATTATATACATATATGTTTATTTTATAATAAATTTTGTATATAGAAAACATATATTTGTATTAATGTAATATACATTATGTATTATAAATATATTTTATTTTATACATTAGTATGTAAAATATTTGTTTTTATATTATATATTTAATTTATATGTATATAAATTTGTATATTAATTATTTTTATAATATATGTATGTATGTATATTATATTAATAATTATGTAGTATATGTATAATACATATAGTATGTATTATTGTATATCTAATAATATTATGTATTATATGATATATACATATAAGTAAAATATATTTATAGATATGTATATTAATAATGAAATTTATATGTATTTATGTTATATACTATATAGTATTTTAATTTTATGTATTTTTTAATTATATTTATTTTTTAATATTATTTTGTATATATACATATATGTTATTTATTATGTATTATATTATATTTTTAATATATAGGGGATTTAATATGTATAATATTTATATTTTTTAATAAAATATATGTTTTATATTTTTTTGTATATACATATATGTTATATAAATTGTTTATAAATATATGTATATAAAAAATTATATTTGTATAATACATTATGTTATTTTAAATACATAAAATGTATAAAAACATATATTTTTTTTGTATATATACATATATGGTAAAATAAACATTATATTTTATTTTATATAAATATATGTGTTTTTATTTAAAACATATATGTATTAAAAAAAAAATTTTAATTTAAATTATATGGTATAATTTTATATATTAAATATATAAAAATTTTGTTATATATAAATTTTTATATGTATATATAATATATTTTGTTTTATATGAAATATGTGTATTAAATAACATATATGTGTTTTAATATATAAATATTAGTTATATTTTTTATAATATTAGGTATATTTTAAAATTTGTATATTACAATTTTATATATATGATTATAAATATAAAATGTATATAATATTATTATTTATATATACAATATGTTTATAAGTGTATATATATTTATATTTTAAAAGATATTATAAAAAATTTTGGGAAATATCTATTTTAAATATTTTTGTATAAAAATTGTTATATAAAATAATTTTGTTAAAATTTATATTGTATATATTAAAAATATGTTATTAATAATTATTTGTTAAAAAATTTGTTTTTCTATTTTATATATAAATTTATTATATATAGTGATATAAATATATTGTATAATTATATATTTTTATAATTATAATGGTTTTATATAATATAGGGTAATATAAATATTTTTTATTATGGTATATTTAAATAAATATATATGAATATAAATAGGTTAATATTTGGATATATAAAATTTTTATATATATAAATATATTAGAGAATTGAATTTGGATATATGAATTTTAATATATATGAAATTAAGATAAAATTAGGGGTAGGGTTTATTTTAAAATTGGTGTATAATGGTTAAAAAAAAAATTTGTAATATTTTTAAATATTTAATTTTTTAATAATAATAATAAATATAGAATAGATTAGAATTTGTAGGATAATAGAAAGGATTTAAGGGGAAAATTTTTAAAAATTAAAATTTTAAAATAATATAAAAAAATAAAATTATATATATATAATTTTATATTATATATATAAATAAATTTTATATATATTAAATATGATAGAAAGATATATATATATAAATAAATAAATAAAAAAATTTAAATATATATATTATATAATATATTATAAAATAAAAAATTTTTAATTATAATATATTTTATATAAATTTAAAAAATAAAATTTGAAAATATATATATAATATTTTTAAATATATATATTTATATCTATATATATTTTATATGGGGTTTAGAAATTAAAAATTTAT
>NC_051405.1:46601067-46601652 GCF_015228065.2 Penaeus monodon | reverse complement strand
TATTTTTTTAAAAAATATAAATATATAAATTTATAATATTATAATATATAAATTTTAAATAATAAGATTAATATAAAATTATAAGATAAATAAAAATAGTTTTTAAAATAATTATAGATAATAAATAAGATATATAATATATAATAATAATAAAATATATATAATATAAATAATTTAAAAAAAAATAAAAAATATATATATAAATATTATATATAATATTTTATAATAAATAAATTATATTAATTTTAAAAAAATATTAAGAATATATATATTATTATAAAAAATAAGATAATATAAAAAATATATAAAATATTATATCTTAATAATTATAAAAATAAATAAAAATATATATATATATATATATATTATTAATATATATATATAAAATTTTATTATTATATATAATTAAAATTTTAATATATATAATTATATATATATATATTATAATAAAATATATATAATATATTATATATATAATTTATATTAATATATATATATATAATATAATATATAATATAATAATATATATATATAATTATAAAAATAATATAAATAATAAAAATTAAATAAATAATATAATATAAT
>NC_051405.1:46600583-46600691 GCF_015228065.2 Penaeus monodon | reverse complement strand
GCACATATGGGTTTATAATGTATACACATGCAAGACATGCACACACAAACAACACACATACGCAGAGAAAAAAAAAAATTGAAATTTAGAAATTTGCTAAGGGAATCA
>NC_051405.1:46599988-46600495 GCF_015228065.2 Penaeus monodon | reverse complement strand
CCCCTAGATTCTAGAAGGAAAATGATGGGGAATCTACGTAATATTCAAAAGACCCCTTTTATATGAAATTTAGGATGCAGAAGTTTGTACAAATTTTTACGGGGTTCATTTGTATTCTTTAGTATTTTGACCTTTGACCTTTGGGTTTTATTTTTGCATGTAATTCCCAAGAATACCTTGTATTGCCATTTGTCCTTTTTTTATGACAAATTTGAAAGTTTTTTGATGTGTTTTTCAGGAAAAATTTGTATTTGCTTTAGATTTTAGTAAAAAAAAAAAAATAATTATATATATATTTTTAAATGGAAACATTGTTGGAAAAATATGAATTAAATGATATATTTAGGTGCTACGAAACTTTAGGATAAGTGAAATTTTCCTTGGGTATTTGACATCTACATGTATTAATACAAGATTTATTATTTAAAAGGATCAAATATTGTCGGTATCCAAAAAATTTTTTAGGTACTTTTTTGGTTCAAAAAAGAAATTTGTTTTTCAAAAGAC
>NC_051405.1:46599855-46599932 GCF_015228065.2 Penaeus monodon | reverse complement strand
CCATCCAGTCTAAAAAAGGGTTTGTAATATTTAAATCTTGTCTTTTTTAAATTTTGTCTTCTCACTTTTGATTTTTC
>NC_051405.1:46599253-46599774 GCF_015228065.2 Penaeus monodon | reverse complement strand
ACCAGTCCGCTCTTTCTCTCAGCGACCCCCACCCAGATATAGTCTCCTCCAAAATTATTGTGGGTTTCCCTTTTGGTTCCCTGGGTTTTGGCTCCCCCCTTTCTCCCCCCCCCCCTTTTTCCCCTCTCCCCACTCCCCCTTCTTTTCCCCCAAGTTCATAACACCCCCTAGAGTATTTTCCATTTAACCCTTTTCCCCTGTGAGAGACTTTTTTCCTCTCTTTTTTTCCTTTATCTCTGTCTCTCTCTTTTTTGTTTACATTTGTTTTTCTTCTACTTCATAGTTTTCGGGGTTTGCCCAAAAATAACGAAAAACGGGGTTTTCGTTTTTTGGTTGTTTTCAGATGTGATACTGTGGTGGAAGTGGATGCAAATTTTAAATTACCAGAATACCCTCTGAAACTGGCTATTAAATTTTTTCCCTGGTATCTACATTTTGTTTAAAATACCCTACAAAGTTAGGAGGACTGAATTTCCCTTGTATCTTGCATATAAAAAAACCTAAAATTACTATTCCCTTGT
>NC_051405.1:46598798-46599158 GCF_015228065.2 Penaeus monodon | reverse complement strand
TCTCCCCTTAGTTTCCCTTGTGAGATTCAGTGTTCAGTGTACTTGCTCGGTAGATGGACATATTTTTGGGCATCAAGCAGCACACAAGGGGGGGCTTGTTTTTTTTTGGGTTTTCGGGATATTGTGTTTTTTGGGTAGTAACTTTTTTTTCTGATTGACTGGTTGTGGGGATTAAAGTCTTTTATTTATGTGCTATGCACAGAAAAATAAAATCTTTTTTTTTCCCCCTTGGCTATTGAAGCCAAGGGGTTAAAATAGCATTTGCACAGATAGGGGAAAAAATGGTACAAGTTTAGTGACCTCTGGCATTCTAGTAGTTTTCAGTGTTTTGAAGGTGTGGGCATCTTGAAAATGTGATTT
>NC_051405.1:46597568-46598254 GCF_015228065.2 Penaeus monodon | reverse complement strand
AATCACATTTTCAAGATGCTCCACTACCATTCACAACATGATAACTACTATGAAATGCACAGAGGTCATCTGAACTTGTACCATCTTTTCCACTATCTGTGCAAATGCATACTTTTAACACCTTGGCTTCAATAGCACAAGGAGGGGAAAAAGAAAAGAGTATTTTCTTCAGGGAGCATAGCATATAATCATAAAAGACATGATTAATCCACACAAACACAGTCAAATCAGAAAAAAAGTTTCTAACTCACAAAAAATCACAATATCACCGAAACCATATAAAAAACAAGCCCCTCTTTTGTGCTGCTGATGCCCAAAAAAAATGTGCCATCTGACCGGAGCAGAGTACACTGAACACTGAATTCACAAGGTAAACTACAGGTTTAGAGAGGCAGTTGGGTGATGGGGAGATGGGGGGTAGGAGTGGGAGGGGAAAGGAGGGAAGGGAGAATATAGAGGGAGGGGAAAGGGGAAGACATGAAGGGGGGAGATAGAAGAGGGAAATAGTAATTTTAGGTTTTTTTTATAATGCAAGATACAAGGTAAATTCAGTCCTCACTAAACTTTTAGGATGATTTAAAGCAACATGATAGATACCAGGCCCAAAAAATTTAATAGCCAGTTTTAGAGGATATCTGGTAATGGTAATAATTAGCATCCACTTCACACCACAGTATCACATACTG
>NC_051405.1:46597472-46597537 GCF_015228065.2 Penaeus monodon | reverse complement strand
CCCGTTCTCGTTAGTTATGGTCAACCCCGAATACATGAAAATAGAAGAAAAGCAAATGTAGAACA
>NC_051405.1:46597180-46597432 GCF_015228065.2 Penaeus monodon | reverse complement strand
AAAAAATGTCTCTCACAGAGGAAAGGTTTAAGTGGAAGAAGAGTAACCCCTAGGGAGTGTTATGAGATTGGGGGAAGAGAAGGGGAGTGGGGAGGGGGGAAAAGGGGAGGGAGAAAAGGGGAGGAGCCAAGAGCACCAGGAACCCAAATAGGAATAAAAATATTTTTGGGGAGGGACTTATGGGGGTGGGGTCAGGAGAGAAGAGAGCGGATGGTAGAGAAAAGAGGGTGGGGGAAAGAGCAACAGAGGATG
>NC_051405.1:46596307-46597131 GCF_015228065.2 Penaeus monodon | reverse complement strand
CAATAGTGAAAAGAGCAAATTAAGAAAGACAAGATTAATAAAACAACCTTTTTGGGACTGGAGGGGAAAAAGAAGACAAAGGAAGGAAAGGAAAGGGAAAAGGTATAAAAGAGAAAAAAAAAAATTTTTTTGAAAACAAATTTTTTTAAACCCCAAAAAGAGTACCTTAAAAAACAATTTCAGGATCCCAGAAAAATTTTTGACCTTCCAAATAAAAACAATTGTATAAATACAATGTAGATGTAAAAATCCCCCCAATAAAAACTTTAAAACTTATCCAAATTTAGTAGCACCTAAAATATCAATTTTAAATTCATATTCTTTCCCAAAAAAATTTTTCCCATTTAATAAATATATATAATTAATTTTTTTTTTTTTTACTAAAACTAAGCAAATACAAAATTTTTCCCAAAAAACAACATGAAAACAGATTTAAAAATTTGTCTTTAAAAAAGGTACAAATGAGCAGACAATGGTTTCTGGGAATTTAAAATGCAAGAATAAAAACCATAGGTACAAAGGTCAAAATACATAAGAAGTACAAAATGGAACCCAGTAAAATTAGTAAAACTATCATGCATACCCAAATTAATATGAAACGGGAGAAAACTTTTGAAATTTCAGTAGGTTCCTATCACTTTTCCTTTTGAATCATGGGAAAAAAAAAATAAAATAAAAAATAAAAATTTTAGAAAAAAAATATGTAAAATTTTAAAAAGCCAATATTAAAAAGAAAAAATATGAATTAATCTTTGCAATTTTCTAAGACAATTTTTATTTTTCTGCGTATGTTGTATGTTGTGTGGCTGTGCAGTGCTGGTTAC
>NC_051405.1:46596035-46596176 GCF_015228065.2 Penaeus monodon | reverse complement strand
ACCCCCACGGGGGGGCCAAACCAAACCAGGTCAGTGCCGGTCCCCGGCCCCCGGTAAGTAGGCCGGTGGCGTCAGAAAAAAGGATCCACCAAATGGTAGAACCTGACCAAGCAACCCCCATAGGAAGGGGGGAAAGCCAGC
>NC_051405.1:46595586-46595815 GCF_015228065.2 Penaeus monodon | reverse complement strand
GATAACTTATTTTTATAAAAAAAGGATATTATAATATAATATATTATAAAATATATATATTAATAATTAAATAAAATAAAATAAATATAAATAAAAAAAATATCTAAAAATATATATATATAAAAAATATAAAAATATATATAAATAAATTAAATTTTAAAATTATTTATAAAATAAAAAAAAAATAAAAATTTTAATATATAAAATTTTATATAATAAAATAAATTTT
>NC_051405.1:46593389-46595511 GCF_015228065.2 Penaeus monodon | reverse complement strand
AAAAAATTTATATATATTTTTAAAATAATTTTTAACAAATAATTTTAAAATATAATATTATAAATAATATAAAAATATTATATAAAACATTATATATATAAATATATTATATATATAAATTTTTTATTATATATTTAAATATATTTATATAAAAAAAAATATAACTTATATATATATAAATATATTTATATATAATATAAAGATATACATATATAAAAATAAAATATATATAAAAATTAATATCTATATATATATTTTATAATTTTTTAAAATAAATAATAAAAAATATATAACAATAAAAATATATATACAATTATTTATATAAAAACAAAATACTAATATAACAAATTTACAAATTATATAAAACAAAAATTTTAAAAAAAAAATATATAAATATAAATTAATAAAAGATAATAAAATATTAAAAAATATATTAATTAAAATATAATAAAAACAAAAGAAATAAAAAATTTTAACAATATGTATATATACTATAAAAATTTTTCCCCTATTTTAAATATATAAACATATATAAAAAATTTAAAACCAATATATGTTAAATACAAAATTAAAACAATATGTATAATAAAATTAATAAAAACCCATAATTTTTATATATAAAATATATAAATCAATATTTAATATAAAATATATAAACATAATTTAAATTTGGGTTTATTACATAAAAATACATAAAAACTTTAAATAGATAATTTTAAATAATAAAATATATGTATATATACATAATAATATAAATATATGTATATATAAATATTATAAAATATTAAAACAAAAAAGGGAAAAAAATTTATAACAAAAAATGAATATAAAAACAATATGTAATAATATACAAATTTAAATAAATATATGAAATAAATATACAAAAATTATAAAATAAAAAAAATAACAAAAAAAATAATATACATAATATTTTTTTAAAAAATATTTTAAAAAATTACATATAATTTAATAATAAAAATAATATAATTTATAATACAATATGTATTATAAATTTTACAAAATACAAATTTTAAAATATACAAAAATTTATATATAATATTAAAATTTGTTTAAATATATACATACATTATGTATATACAAATATAATAATATATGATATATAATTATTATATAACAAAATTATATACAATATATGAAATTTTATAAATAAAGAAAATTTTAAAAAATAATTATAAAATACCCCATATATGTATATATATACAAAAATTTTAATAAACAATATATTAAATAAAAATATATGAATATAAAAATATAATTTTTAAACTAATAGAATACTTTAATGTATATATACATATAATAAACATATATTAAATAAAACATAATAATAAAATATATATAAAAAATTTTATACATATAAGTATAATAAAAATATAACATAAATGAAATAGAAACAACATAAATTTAATAATAAAATTTAATACAAAACATAATATTATTACATAAAATGAAAATATCCCTTACAACATATATATACTTTAATATTTAAACATACAAATATATATACAAAATAATGTTTTAAAATACTATTACAACATTATAAAATACATTAATTACATTAATATAAAATTAAAATACATAAGTATAATCTTAAACATACTTTTAATGTATATATAATATACTACATACAATTATATATACAATAACAACAAATGTAAAATAAAAACATAATTATATAACTTTAAACATGTATATATCATAATAATACAGATATATAAAATATAATATGTATTAAAATCTTGTATATAACAAAATTTTAAAAATTTAATATTACATACATGTATAATACATATTTACTAATGATATAACATAAAATATTAACATATAAATAATTAATTTAATATATACTAAAAAATGAAATATCCCAATATAAAAGTATAATACAATATAAACATAACTGAAATTTTAACTTTTAACATAAAAGTAAAACAATAAAATACAATTTGATATAACATAAATTTTTATATGTATAAAAATTATATTATACATATATAATTACATATAGTATATATAATATATAAAAATGATTAACAAAAAATATAAATTTTATATTACAATATATATAAAATTATATATAAATATAAAAAATTTATATAAAAAAAAA
>NC_051405.1:46592741-46592915 GCF_015228065.2 Penaeus monodon | reverse complement strand
GTTGGCTGGCCCGCTACCTGGCTACCGTGAACTTTATTGATCACCTCTCCTAGCACAGCTCCCTCCCCTCCACCTCTTTCTCTATCCCCAGTATCCTCTTACCTCCTGCACCCTCTCTGTTTCTTCCCCAAAAATACTTTTTCTTTCTTCTTTCATATTTGTGGGTTGTGGGGG
>NC_051405.1:46591277-46591444 GCF_015228065.2 Penaeus monodon | reverse complement strand
CTGGGGATATAGCTTATGTAGTAAAAATAAAATACACCAAAAACAGATTTTATCTGTTACAAGTATAAAATAAAAAAAACATGTATAGTTAATTATGTAAAGTGTTAAACAAAAAAAAAAATTTTGGGACAAAAAAGAGGCGACAGTTTTAAAAAATAAGATTCTAC
>NC_051405.1:46591068-46591256 GCF_015228065.2 Penaeus monodon | reverse complement strand
ACAGTTTACAGAAATATAAACAAAAGGGGATGTAATTTTCCCTTTAAAAAGTGGGGGACAGAATAAGCCAGAAAGTCAATGAGGGGGAAACCTGATATTCTTTAAAGATGAAACCATCTTTCCATATTTGAGGAGTTAACAGAAATCACATCCCTATATCCAAGATTTTTTGGCTTTACCATAATGCC
>NC_051405.1:46590333-46591010 GCF_015228065.2 Penaeus monodon | reverse complement strand
TGGGGTACAGTTTTTTTTATATGAGGGTTGTTTTTTTGCCATAAGATTTCAAAATTTGCTGAATCGTTTTAAATACAACTGCTTTAGTTCCTCCTTTCTAAAGTCTTTCTATTCTTTAAAATCTTTCCTCCCCCTATGTGGCATAAAACTCTTGCACCTTTTACTTTTTCCTTTTTCAGCCTTTATTTTAACAACAGAGGATGGTTTTTACTCCATGTACAGACTGACTCAAGTGCAGGGAGCTAGATGGGGATACCCAAAAAAGGAGCCTGGCCCCAACCTTTTGATTCAAAGGTTTTGTTTATATGGACCCTTTCTCGTCCTTCTCACAAAAGTTTTAGCAAAACTGCAAAAATTATCATCAAAATTTAATTTCATCTTCCTCTACAAGACTCATGCTTCTTCATATAACTAAAGGAGTTTGAGAACTTGTTGTTGACTAAGAAATCTCAAGTGCAGAGATTTAGTTTAATTTAATTCTTATCTATGTTATTGCAATGTTTCTGTGACATAATTCTGAAGTGATTTAAGTGCTAAAGTATATCCTCCATGAAGATGCACAAGCAAAAATCCATTTATATTACTTTAATGAATCTAGCATTTCTAGAAATGCGAATTCTTAAAATTACCAACTTTGGTTAGCAATTTAAAATGAATTAAAATTTAAATAAATAAGA
>NC_051405.1:46590010-46590077 GCF_015228065.2 Penaeus monodon | reverse complement strand
AATATAATTAAATTAATGCTCAAATAGGATGTTTTGTTATAGTGCACTTTGGTAGAAATAGAAGTAT
>NC_051405.1:46589808-46589883 GCF_015228065.2 Penaeus monodon | reverse complement strand
ATAATGTATAGATGGAAAGAAATGAAAACAAAGTGACACTTTTCTGGCTGGTGAAATTGCACTTAACGCCGATCC
>NC_051405.1:46589529-46589752 GCF_015228065.2 Penaeus monodon | reverse complement strand
GGGGGAAGGGCATGTACTAAAAGGAGCAAAATCAGGTACACAAAATTTTTGGGCAAATTTTAAACATCACCCACAAGACTATCATCACATCTAAAGTAAAGCAGAGGTGGGTGCAGGGGAGGAAGGGGGCAACAAAAAGGGTAGGGGGGGAAGGGTTTTGTTATTGCTCTCATACCATATTTTCATAATTTAAAATTTTTAATTAATTAAACGGAAAATCATC
>NC_051405.1:46588120-46588379 GCF_015228065.2 Penaeus monodon | reverse complement strand
CCCATTTATGGTATTCAGAATTGTTGTCTATTACCTTAGAATAAGATAAGGGTAAAATAATAAAGAAGATTTTTGAATAAAATAAATCCTACTTACTGTTCACCCCCCTATCCCACCTTATTCCCTCCTTCCCTTTCCCTCCCACCTTATTTTTTTGGTTGAGGAACAAGAAAAATACTCCCCCACAATGGGTGATTAGAAACATGCCAGGGTAGGAGTCCTTGGAAGTTTGCCCCTGATAATATATGTATGCTATGCT
>NC_051405.1:46587853-46588000 GCF_015228065.2 Penaeus monodon | reverse complement strand
TTTTTTAAAATGCTAATAATTTTAAAACACTATACAATTTTAATTCAATATTAGGGTGATTGAGCATTTGTGGAGCATCATGACTAAACAAAATTCACATCCCAAGGGGTTTAAAGAAATTGAAACCACAAAACGTTTAATCGGGCA
>NC_051405.1:46583035-46587553 GCF_015228065.2 Penaeus monodon | reverse complement strand
TAATCTTTATTCTGATTTTCACTCAAATTTACATTTCAGGAGTAAGATCACTCGAGAGGCAGAGCATTTCATTGACCTGTCTCAGATTCCCTGCAATGGCAAGGCTGCTGATCGCATTAACCAGGACGGCATTCATATTCTTGTTAACATGAATGGATATACCAAGGGTGCTCGTAATGAGATCTTTGCTTTGCGTCCTGCCCCTGTCCAGGTCAGTGTAGTTTTCATGCTGTCGGCAAAAAAAAGGCTAAGGCCTTTTTTGGAATTTTAGATTTAAACTTTAGATTTAATACATTGTGTGAAAAACAAGGTATGGTCTTTGTTGAGAATACAGTTATTAAACTCAGGGAAAGCATTAATGATAACAACAAAATGGGATGTAAAGTGATTGTGTAAAATGAGTTTGTCAAGACATCAAAATGGATTATAATTCTGATATGCAGGTAATGTGGCTTGGTTATCCTGGCACAAGTGGTGCCCCCTTCATGGACTACCTCATCACAGACCGAATCACATCACCTATGAAGCTTTCTACACAGTACAGTGAAAAACTTGCCTTCATGCCAGATACATTCTTTGTTGGAGACCACAAACACATGTTCCCTCACCTGAAGGAGAGGGTTCTAATTGAGTCTGTTGTAAGTAGGAGAGCTATCTCTTCTTCCTGCTCTCACTCTGTAAATGGTGTCATGTAATGTTGAAATTTATTAGCTTGTGACAGTTTTACATCAGATGAAACAGAATTTGTAGAAATTTGATTTCTAACATATATTTGTTTTACCTATGAAAGGATAACCCGAAACTGTTAAACAATGAAGGCATCAAGGACACAGTAGCACTCATCAATACAACTGATTTGAGCCCAGTGATTGAGAGTGCAGAAGTGATGACGATCAAGGAAGTAGTTAATCCAGCAACTACTAAGGAATCAGTGGAAGTTGCTGTTACTGTAGCTCAGCTGCCCAGCACAGCACCAATTGAGGTGAGGACTGCTTCTTGTGGTATTTCTTTCATAAAGTTTTGTGAGTGTACCATCTTACTATCTTATTGAACTGAACCATTGTGTCATTATTGTATTTCTCTCCTCCTTTTACAGAGTATGATCCAAGCTGGCCAAGTACAGGCAACAGTGAATGGGTTGCTTGTGCAGAATGGACTAGCCACAACACAAATGAACAACAAAGCTGCCACTGGAGAGGAACCACCACAGAACATCCTTGTCACCACCCGGAAGCAGTATGGCCTGCCAGAGGATGCAGTCATTTACTGTAACTTCAACCAGTTGTACAAGATTGATCCCTCAACGCTACAGATGTGGTGCAATGTGAGTATGGGATCAAGGTAATCATAGGTCTATGCAGAGAATATTTTGTATATGCAAGATTAGACTGATTTAATACTATGACAAAGTTAGACCCTCCTCTCTTATTGTTGCAGATTTTGAAACGAGTACCTAAGTCAGTTGTATGGCTCCTGCGGTTCCCAGCTCATGGAGAAGCTAATATCCTAGCACAAGCACAACAACTGGGTGTTGGTGCTGGACGAATCATATTTTCCAATGTAGCTGCTAAAGAAGAACATGTACGTAGAGGGCAGCTGGCTGATGTGTGTTTAGACACTCCTTTGTGTAATGGACATACTACAGGTAAGTTGATACTAATATTGAATGGGGGAGAGTGACTAGGTTTAGTGTTTTGTTTATTAATTTATATTTTTTCATGGTCATCATTCTTCCTTATCTACCACTCCATTTCTGCTCAGGTCATTCATTCTATCAAAGAGGTAATTAGTCACTGCTTTCATTATGTATATTGATTAGGAAATGTCCTGTTACCTTTTCCCTCGGTATTTTGCCACACTTACTTGTTTATTATTGTACCAAAAGATTGCATATGTTAAATCCAGTTTCTTCAGGATATAAAAAATTTAGAGTTTTATAAAATCAACATTTGTATGCATACAAAATTTTAATTTTTTTGCTTTCCAGGTATGGATGTTTTGTGGGCAGGTACTCCCATGATTACACTGTCTGGAGAAACCTTGGCATCT
This sequence comes from Penaeus monodon, assembly GCF_015228065.2. Classification (NCBI taxonomy): domain Eukaryota; kingdom Metazoa; phylum Arthropoda; class Malacostraca; order Decapoda; family Penaeidae; genus Penaeus; species Penaeus monodon. Next base: position 46,585,504 of record NC_051405.1, on the reverse strand, counting down.
CGAGTTGCAGCTTCTCAACTCCACTGTTTAGGGTGTCCAGAACTTGTAGCACAAACCAGACAAGAATATGAGGACATTGCCTGTAAACTAGGGAATGATCGTGAATAGTGAGTATTTTCTTATTTCCACTTTTTTTTGTGGAGGGGTGGGATAGATATTAAACTTCTATACCACCTTGAGTTTCTGAGAAATTGCTTTTGTTTAATGAATAAAGTGAGACCTCTGCAATGCTCCATTACAACATGACTTTTTATCCCCAGCTTAAAAGCCACAAGAGCTAAAGTGTGGAAGGCTCGCATCGACTCCCCTCTGTTTGATTGCAAGACATATGCAACTAACCTAGAAAGGCTCTTTGGGCGTATGTGGAAGAAATACAGTGGTGGAGAGAAGCCAGACCACATCACTGAGTGGTAATTGAGGATAAGATATTTATTGAGATTCAGGATGGAGTATTTATTTATTTCAGTAGGATTTACTCGACTTGAAATTGTAAAATGATGTTGCATTGCCCGCAATCACACCGACATACCAGTCATTTATTGCAACCAAGGAAGTGAATTGATTAAGTATCCAGCACTAACTATGAAGTAAATGTGATATTAGTTCTTTCAGATCAATGCCATAATTGTTACAATGCACCAGGACAGAACTGATGTTATTCGTTGTATACAGGCCAGTTGACCATTGACACAGTGGATTCCAGCTTCTTTATATATCCAGTACTACTTTGTCATTAACTTGTGTAACTCAAAGTAGATGTTTTTAGCTAGACATTTTTGATATTTCAAAATATATGATCTTGTTAATGGCCAACCATCATGGATATCAAACCTGTTAGAAATTGAAATACAAGGCATATCTGATCAGTAAAAGATTGCGTGGAGTTAATATTATGAACAAGCTGTAAATAAAACCCAAGTTTTCTTTTAGAAATAAGCATGCTTCAAAAGGCTCAGGAGTCTTCAAGTGTGTGTGTGCGTGAGTGTATAGGGTTCTCTCATTTTTCACTTAATTTTTTATCATTTATTTTTTATGTATTAAGACAGGGATATTTCTACATGTATAAATAGTTTTATCCATGTTAATTTGTGATGTTTTTTTATAGTTTTAATTTTTTATTTTTGGCAAATTCTGCAGTTAGTGAGAATAGATATCCATATGTACATTCTTAGATGATATTTCATAATTATCAGAGGCATTAGTGATAATTTTTCTTCATCCCAAAGAATGTGCACCATTACCATGTACATAATGACAAGGCTCCATTAGCTTTTTAGAACATGGTAAATAATAGCTATCAGTATCGATATTCAAATATATTTTTAAATGCCCTTACAACAGATTGAAAGGTAACCATAAATAAAAAGCTTGTCTCACAGATCTGGTTGTGGGGCAGTTTTAGGTTGTCTTGTTAACTGTGGGTGCTAAAGATTTGAAAATTTCATTTATTTGTATGCCAACGAAGTTATTGGTAGGTAAAAGCATGTTCACTCTGTTGTAGAGGCAGGTGAAGCAGTCTCTTGATATAAAGGGAATAATCATGAAAAAAAAGAATATATATATTTTTTTTTTTGTGTATGGGACAGTTTATATGTAAAATTTGAACTTAGACAGGTTGATAAGGGATCTAAATAATGTTTAGTAATACATTTCATCATGCAAGGTGTGATAAAAGTGTCCTTGTGAGACACTGGATGACAAATATCCAGGTGTAACTAACACAGGTTTCATTTGTCATGGAAGTTCCCTTGCACTAAGTGATACCATTATCAAGCATTACAGTTGTAAGTGGACGTGTGACATCTGTTTGTTTCTTGTTAAAGAAGTGTTTCTTTTGTATTAGTAGCCCAGTATTCTCACTCTGGAAATATTTGAGCATTGTCCTCCATGAAGAAGAAGAAATGCACTTTTGGGCCTGGACAATGGCGAGTACACCACTCAAGGCCGTTTCATCCCTTGCATCACTATAGATTTTGGTTTGCTCCATTCTTGCTGTAGATTTCTCCATCTCTCCTTTTTTCTTCCTCCCCTCTCTGGAGACTTGACAGGAGTAGTATTTTTACAAATATAGGATGCTGCAGTGTTTCTCTAAGTTTGTTTATACATCTTGTTTTCCTATGTGTATATATATATATTTTTTATGTTTCCTCAGGACTTCAAAGGAATTGAAAATGATTTAATGGAAGTTCACAGAGAGGGGATGCATAAAAAGTCTGTACATTGTTCTTTGCTTTTCAAAAATAAAATACAAACAAAGCAAGGAGTTGTCATTAACTTTGTACTCTATATCACAAGAAACAAAGTTCAAAGTGTAGAATTTCTGTATTTTTATCCAAAATTAAAATTGTTATGTCAGTGCAAATATTTTCCACACCAGAATGCATATAACAATATTCAAATTGCAAATTTGCAAATACATTCATAACTCTACAAATTGCCATTCAAGAAACCTACTGAAATTATAGGATG
>NC_051405.1:46582333-46582469 GCF_015228065.2 Penaeus monodon | reverse complement strand
GAACTATAGTATTATAATATAGATTAATACACACTATATATTAATAATAAAATTAATTGTTATATAATATAATATTAATTAATATACATAATTATATATATAGAATGAGTAAGTATTAGGATAATTATTTATATTT
>NC_051405.1:46579903-46581673 GCF_015228065.2 Penaeus monodon | reverse complement strand
TGGTACACTTATCCTCTCAAATTTTACTTTTACTGTGCCATTTGTATGTATAGAATGTATATCTATTTTTTGTAGTGCATTACAGAATCTAAAAATTCTATTCCTGGAACAATATTTTCATACTTAAACAATGTAAGTATAACCTGTATTAAAGATGATGCATGATTATTGTATGTGCTTTCGTCATATACTGAATATGGTCATGATTGTCTTTTCCTTAGAAAAAAAACAAAAGTGCTATTGAAATCAGGATGATGCTATTTTAAGCTAAAGTGAGAAATTTATGTCAAAATTAGGTAATTTTGAATGTCTCGTCTATGAAAGCTTGTCTTGTTGGTTGGCATCCTATATGTCATAGGTTTTGAATGCAAAAATTTGTAGAGTTATGAAGTTTTGCAAAATTTCAATTGAAATTGTCTATATGCATTCTGGTGTGGAAAATATTTGCACTGACATAACAATTTTAATTTTGGATAAAAATACAGAAATTCTACACTTTGAACTTTGTTTCTTGTGATATAGAGTACAAAGTTAATGACAACTCCTTGCTTTGTTTGTATTTTATTTTTGAAAAGCAAAGAACAATGTACAGACTTTTTATGCATCCCCTCTCTGTGAACTTCCATTAAATCATTTTCAATTCCTTTGAAGTCCTGAGGAAACATAAAAAATATATATATATACACATAGGAAAACAAGATGTATAAACAAACTTAGAGAAACACTGCAGCATCCTATATTTGTAAAAATACTACTCCTGTCAAGTCTCCAGAGAGGGGAGGAAGAAAAAAGGAGAGATGGAGAAATCTACAGCAAGAATGGAGCAAACCAAAATCTATAGTGATGCAAGGGATGAAACGGCCTTGAGTGGTGTACTCGCCATTGTCCAGGCCCAAAAGTGCATTTCTTCTTCTTCATGGAGGACAATGCTCAAATATTTCCAGAGTGAGAATACTGGGCTACTAATACAAAAGAAACACTTCTTTAACAAGAAACAAACAGATGTCACACGTCCACTTACAACTGTAATGCTTGATAATGGTATCACTTAGTGCAGGGAACTTCCATGACAAATGAAACCTGTGTTAGTTACACCTGGATATTTGTCATCCAGTGTCTCACAAGGACACTTTTATCACACCTTGCATGATGAAATGTATTACTAAACATTATTTAGATCCCTTATCAACCTGTCTAAGTTCAAATTTTACATATAAACTGTCCCATACACAAAAAAAAAATATATATATATTCTTTTTTTTCATGATTATTCCCTTTATATCAAGAGACTGCTTCACCTGCCTCTACAACAGAGTGAACATGCTTTTACCTACCAATAACTTCGTTGGCATACAAATAAATGAAATTTTCAAATCTTTAGCACCCACAGTTAACAAGACAACCTAAAACTGCCCCACAACCAGATCTGTGAGACAAGCTTTTTATTTATGGTTACCTTTCAATCTGTTGTAAGGGCATTTAAAAATATATTTGAATATCGATACTGATAGCTATTATTTACCATGTTCTAAAAAGCTAATGGAGCCTTGTCATTATGTACATGGTAATGGTGCACATTCTTTGGGATGAAGAAAAATTATCACTAATGCCTCTGATAATTATGAAATATCATCTAAGAATGTACATATGGATATCTATTCTCACTAACTGCAGAATTTGCCAAAAATAAAAAATTAAACTATAAAAAAACATCACAAATTAACATGGATAAAACTATTTATACATGTAGAAATATCCCTGTCTTAATAC
>NC_051405.1:46576892-46579866 GCF_015228065.2 Penaeus monodon | reverse complement strand
GAGAACCCTATACACTCACGCACACACACACTTGAAGACTCCTGAGCCTTTGAAGCATGCTTATTTCTAAAAGAAAACTTGGGTTTATTTACAGCTTGTTCATAATATTAACTCCACGCAATCTTTTACTGATCAGATATGCCTTGTATTTCAATTTCTAACAGGTTTGATATCCATGATGGTTGGCCATTAACAAGATCATATATTTTGAAATATCAAAAATGTCTAGCTAAAAACATCTACTTTGAGTTACACAAGTTAATGACAAAGTAGTACTGGATATATAAAGAAGCTGGAATCCACTGTGTCAATGGTCAACTGGCCTGTATACAACGAATAACATCAGTTCTGTCCTGGTGCATTGTAACAATTATGGCATTGATCTGAAAGAACTAATATCACATTTACTTCATAGTTAGTGCTGGATACTTAATCAATTCACTTCCTTGGTTGCAATAAATGACTGGTATGTCGGTGTGATTGCGGGCAATGCAACATCATTTTACAATTTCAAGTCGAGTAAATCCTACTGAAATAAATAAATACTCCATCCTGAATCTCAATAAATATCTTATCCTCAATTACCACTCAGTGATGTGGTCTGGCTTCTCTCCACCACTGTATTTCTTCCACATACGCCCAAAGAGCCTTTCTAGGTTAGTTGCATATGTCTTGCAATCAAACAGAGGGGAGTCGATGCGAGCCTTCCACACTTTAGCTCTTGTGGCTTTTAAGCTGGGGATAAAAAGTCATGTTGTAATGGAGCATTGCAGAGGTCTCACTTTATTCATTAAACAAAAGCAATTTCTCAGAAACTCAAGGTGGTATAGAAGTTTAATATCTATCCCACCCCTCCACAAAAAAAAGTGGAAATAAGAAAATACTCACTATTCACGATCATTCCCTAGTTTACAGGCAATGTCCTCATATTCTTGTCTGGTTTGTGCTACAAGTTCTGGACACCCTAAACAGTGGAGTTGAGAAGCTGCAACTCGAGATGCCAAGGTTTCTCCAGACAGTGTAATCATGGGAGTACCTGCCCACAAAACATCCATACCTGGAAAGCAAAAAAATTAAAATTTTGTATGCATACAAATGTTGATTTTATAAAACTCTAAATTTTTTATATCCTGAAGAAACTGGATTTAACATATGCAATCTTTTGGTACAATAATAAACAAGTGTGGCAAAATACCGAGGGAAAAGGTAACAGGACATTTCCTAATCAATATACATAATGAAAGTAGTGACTAATTACCTCTTTGATAGAATGAATGACCTGAGCAGAAATGGAGTGGTAGATAAGGAAGAATGATGACCATGAAAAAATATAAATTAATAAACAAAACACTAAACCTAGTCACTCTCCCCCATTCAATATTAGTATCAACTTACCTGTAGTATGTCCATTACACAAAGGAGTGTCTAAACACACATCAGCCAGCTGCCCTCTACGTACATGTTCTTCTTTAGCAGCTACATTAGAAAATATGATTCGTCCAGCACCAACACCCAGTTGTTGTGCTTGTGCTAGGATATTAGCTTCTCCATGAGCTGGGAACCGCAGGAGCCATACAACTGACTTAGGTACTCGTTTCAAAATCTGCAACAATAAGAGAGGAGGGTCTAACTTTGTCATAGTATTAAATCAGTCTAATCTTGCATATACAAAATATTCTCTGCATAGACCTATGATTATCTTGATCCCATACTCACATTGCACCACATCTGTAGCGTTGAGGGATCAATCTTGTACAACTGGTTGAAGTTACAGTAAATGACTGCATCCTCTGGCAGGCCATACTGCTTCCGGGTGGTGACAAGGATGTTCTGTGGTGGTTCCTCTCCAGTGGCAGCTTTGTTGTTCATTTGTGTTGTGGCTAGTCCATTCTGCACAAGCAACCCATTCACTGTTGCCTGTACTTGGCCAGCTTGGATCATACTCTGTAAAGGAGGAGAGAAATACAATAATGACACAATGGTTCAGTTCAATAAGATAGTAAGATGGTACACTCACAAAACTTTATGAAAGAAATACCACAAGAAGCAGTCCTCACCTCAATTGGTGCTGTGCTGGGCACTGAGCTACAGTAACAGCAACTTCCACTGATTCCTTAGTAGTTGCTGATTAACTACTTCCTTGATCGTCATCACTTCTGCACTCTCAATCACTGGGCTCAAATCAGTTGTATTGATGAGTGCTACTGTGTCCTTGATGCCTTCATTGTTTAACAGTTTCGGTTATCCTTTCATAGGTAAAACAAATATATGTTAGAAATCAAATTTCTACAAATTCTGTTTCATCTGATGTAAAACTGTCACAAGCTAATAAATTTCAACATTACATGACACCATTTACAGAGTGAGAGCGGAAGAAGAGATAGCTCTCCTACTTACACAGACTCAATTAGAACCCTCTCCTTCAGGTGAGGGAACATGTGTTTGTGGTCTCCAACAAAGAATGTATCTGGCATGAAGGCAAGTTTTTCACTGTACTGTGTAGAAAGCTTCATAGGTGATGTGATTCGGTCTGTGATGAGGTAGTCCATGAAGGGGGCACCACTTGTGCCAGGATAACCAAGCCACATTACCTGCATATCAGAATTATAATCCATTTTGATGTCTTGACAAACTCATTTTACACAATCACTTTACATCCCATTTGTTGTTATCATTAATGCTTTCCCTGAGTTTAATAACTGTATTCTCAACAAAGACCATACCTTGTTTTTCACACAATGTATTAAATCTAAAGTTTAAATCTAAAATTCCAAAAACACTTTGCCTCAATAATTTGGCCTTAGCCTTTTTTTTTGCCGACAGCATGAAAACTACACTGACCTGGACAGGGGCAGGACGCAAAGCAAAGATCTCATTACGAGCACTTGGTAATCCATTCAGTTAACAAGAATATGAATGCTCTGGTATGCGACAGCAGCCCTTGGTAGTCCAATTGTTTAAAAAAAAAGAAATT
>NC_051405.1:46576106-46576714 GCF_015228065.2 Penaeus monodon | reverse complement strand
TTTTTTTAAATTATTTAAAAAATTAACCTTTTTTACCCAAATTTATAATTTATAAAGGGTTTTTTTTAAAATGAAGGTTTAATTCTGTTAGAGGGGGTTTCTGGGTGTGGGGATCGTTCCTTTCCGATCGGTGTTTGAAAAAGATGATTTTTGTATATTTATTTAACTAAATATAGAAGTAATAAAAACAAATACTTTTTTAAAAATTATTTTTTTAAATACATAATAAAAATTAACCCTTAGTATATATTTGAAAAAGAATTAATTAATGAAAGAAAATTAATAAAATAATTTTGTAAACCCATTTATTTATACGCAAAAAATTTTAAAATTTATATCATTGTCCCCCACACTTTTAATTATAATTATTTTTTTTCTTTTTAATTAATTTTTATTTTTATAAATCCTTAAAATTTTTTTATATTAATTATTTTAAAAAAAAATTATAAACCCCTTGCAACGCCCTAAACCCAAAAAAATTTATTTGGGCAGTGCCACCGGGGTTTAGGGGCCCCCAAAAAATTTACGGGATCAAATCCCCATTTTTTTTTAAAAGGTCCCGGGCGGAAGATTTCCCCTTAATGGTGCCAGGCCCCCCCGGGGCCCCC
>NC_051405.1:46575831-46576074 GCF_015228065.2 Penaeus monodon | reverse complement strand
CCCCTTTTTCCGGGAAAGGAAAGGGGGAAAAACAACCCCAAAAAAAACAAAAAAATTTTTGTTCGGGCGTGCAGGCGGTCAAAAGGGCCCCGAAAAGGAATACAAAAACCAACAAAAAAAACCCCAAAAAATTTTGGTTTTGGGGTGTGGGGGGGAAAGGTTTGGGGTTCCGGAAACGGGGCTACAAAACCAACCCCCAAACAAAAACAACCCCCCCCAAACAAAACAAAATTCACAGGAAAA
>NC_051405.1:46575234-46575804 GCF_015228065.2 Penaeus monodon | reverse complement strand
AAAAAAAAAAAAAAAAAAAAAAACCCCAAACAAAAATTTTTTTATTTGTGGGGTTTTTTTTTGGGGGTTTGGTGTGTTTTTTGTTGTGGGGGGTTTTTTATTTTTATATTATTTTTTTAAAAAAATTATATTCTTTTTATTTTATTGCAAACCCATCAAAAAAATTTTTTTTTTTAAAAAATTTAAAAAATTTTAAATTATAAAAATTGTTGGGGGAAAAAAGGACCCCCCCCCTTTTCCCCAAAAAGGGCCGAAACCAGTTAAAATTTAAAATTACATGAAAAAACGGTCCCCCCTTGCTCAATGTTTTTTTGAATTTACACCCCCCCCTTTCGTCGAAAAATTTCAAACACAAAAAACCCCCATAAACCTTGTAAAAAACAACGCGCTTCCATTTTAGGGTTCAAAGGCCCAAAAAAAAAAAACCCCCTTTCATTTTTCTTCCACACCCTTTTAATTTGAAACTTTATGGGGAAACGGGATATCCCGGCTTGGTTAAGCAGGTTACACTATGGGGAGGGGTGGTGGCCGTTTCAAGCACCGGGGGAAACAAAAGGTTTAAACAAACCA
>NC_051405.1:46571406-46571576 GCF_015228065.2 Penaeus monodon | reverse complement strand
ATATTCTGTTTACCAACAAAACCCCACAGGTTCGCATTAAACCCGAACACATTTCGAGTGCCCTAACATGGCCATTCACGTCACTGCCCCGAGTTCCGGTAACGCACACTCTCGTAACTCCTGCTCTGCACACTGCCCAGACGCAAATAATTTTTTCATGTGTTTAATTC
>NC_051405.1:46570686-46570775 GCF_015228065.2 Penaeus monodon | reverse complement strand
TATGACTAAGATTACTTTGCCGTTAAACGGGAATCCGTGATTGATTCAGCTATTCATCAATTCTTTCTACTGTATGATATTGTCTCTCT
>NC_051405.1:46569990-46570094 GCF_015228065.2 Penaeus monodon | reverse complement strand
ATAGATACACTGAACGATTTTCTCTCTGCGTATGTAAATACAAATAGATGTGCGCACAAATAGCCATTACTCATTGCACACTTTCCTCTTTCATTTTAGAGATG
>NC_051405.1:46569161-46569298 GCF_015228065.2 Penaeus monodon | reverse complement strand
TTTTTTTTTTTTTTTATGTGTGCGAGTACCCAGCTATCAGTTATAATTCCAATTCTGAGATGCCCATAGCACTAGTGCTACGATGCTTAATATATGTATTTATTTATCTGTAAAAAAAATACAGTACAGAGACAATG
>NC_051405.1:46567900-46569113 GCF_015228065.2 Penaeus monodon | reverse complement strand
AACATGTGATGAGGAAGTGAGAAATCGAACGGCTTTTCATTCAGCAAAATTTGAGGAAAAAAGAAACTGGCAGACAGAGATTGGCATATGTGGCATGAGTTGGGAGACAGCTGAAGATGCCAGAAAAGGAAGCCATCCTGTTCGAATTAGGGCAGCCAATGTCAACTCCGTGTGCTGCGATTGAGAAAATAGGAGTGTTTTTTTCATATAATGGCTAATATCCCCGATCTTCCAGGGGCGCCTCCTGCACTCTCTCACTATCCCTGAAGGCGCTGTCCCTCCTCCTGCAGGGCGTCCACGAGCGAGTCCAGCCCAAGACGGTCGGCAGGCTCCGCGCTCTGGCTCCTGGCGAGCCACTGCGCCAGCGCCCCCTTCGCACTCAGGGTAGGGAACAGCGTGGCGAGGAAGAACCCGATGCTGTAGACGTCGGTGCAGCTGGTGGACTCGCCACACGATCTGCCGCGCATCTCGGGGGCGTAGTGCATGCTCGTGTCCTCGCCCCAGCTGAGGAGGCTCCCGCTCTTGAAGGTCATGCCGAAGTCTATCACAGTGACCTCGGGGCCGCCGGGGGTCATGCGCACGCAGAGGTTGTCGCCCTTGATGTCGTTGTGGACGAGGTCGTGCGAGTGGATCGCGCGGAAAATCCTGGCGACTTGCAGAGCAATAGAAATTATCTGCGTGGGGAGCACCTCGGCCCGCTGCAGGTACTTATCCAAGTCAATGCCGGCGCATTAGGTGACCATCACGAATCGCTTCGGGCAAATGCCAACGAGCCGCTGGACGCCAGGCACGGCCCGGAGAGTCTGCATGACCTTGGCCTCGCCGACGGCAGAGTTAAAGGCGTCGATGTCGACGCAGAATTTCACGACGAGATTCTTCGCGGGGTTCAGGAATGCTATTCCGGAGGTGCCTGCGCCTATACACACAGGACTGTGGCCAAGTGCGGCCCTGGCAGCCCGAACTGGCCACAAGGGCAGGGCGGCCTCCCGGCAATCCTTCTTCAAGTATTTGACCTGCCTTTTGGTCGGCCTGGTGATGTCCGGGTGATGCATCTTGGGTCGCTTCAGGTCTGGCCGAAGGGAGTCCTCGGGGGCGCTGCGCTTTGGCTCTCGGTGCGAGTTCATGGTCCGCGCTTCAAGCTTAGGTCTGAGAGCTTCTGCATTTCGTGGAAAAGGAGGCAAGGCTATTGCCTGTGGTATCGTGGGTGTGTGCA
>NC_051405.1:46567138-46567533 GCF_015228065.2 Penaeus monodon | reverse complement strand
TTGCATGTGGGCGATTTGCGTGTGCACTCATGCGGATATAGAGGCACACGTAGATAGATAGATAGAACACCTCCCCCAAAGAGAGGCATCAGGAAGCCGGCGGTTCCCTTGGCACTCCGTCAGATGGAAGCACAACCTTCGCAGACTCAGCCCTAAGGAAGAGGGTCAGGGCAGTGGATCTGTTTATCTTCCGTCGAATTAGGCTTCATCAGACTTCAGCTCTGGGGTGACGCTTGTAACTAGCAGTTCATTTCCCACTTGCTCGGATGAAAGCACGGATTCCTCCGGGAACCCAGAGTCAACTAATCCATAACGTAAATTACAATGATATGGGTATGAAAATTTATCACATGTGAGCAATCTGCGTGGAGATTTCCATGTATTTTTTTTTTTTT
>NC_051405.1:46566420-46566687 GCF_015228065.2 Penaeus monodon | reverse complement strand
TATGTAAAATAACGTTTGAACGGAGAATAATAATGTATTTCCCAGTGTCTGCAAATCAAAGTAGGGTATGAATACATATGTGTTTATGAGGTTTTGGTGGTATATGTAAGTTACACAATAGAACATTAATATCACTGTGAGGATAATCAAGATTATGATTATCATGACCCTTTTAAAATCATCTCACAGGAGTCAAATTGAATGTCTGAATACTGGATTTAAACAATACCGTAATGAAGTATAAATACACAATATATTGACAGACCC
>NC_051405.1:46566110-46566343 GCF_015228065.2 Penaeus monodon | reverse complement strand
CACACAGCCAAAGACGTAAACCACCAGAAAGATACAGAAGAGAAATGGTAATTGAATAAGAGAGACACAAAAGGTGGATTATCAACTTTGCAACAGAAAGGTATAAGGCCTGCAGCGGAGGCCAAGGCGACACCCACCTTTCCCAGCCCGGCCGAGCAAGGGCCTGGCCAGCAGCAGGAGCACGAGCAGAACCAAGGCGCCTTGGTGTCTTCCTCTATGCCTGGTGGTGCGGG
>NC_051405.1:46564835-46565463 GCF_015228065.2 Penaeus monodon | reverse complement strand
GAAGGAAGAGGAACAGAGAGGGGAGAAGTGAAGAGAGAGAACAAGAGAGGAGAGGAAGGAGAAGGGAACAAGAGGAGGGAAGAGAGGGAATAAGGGAGAGGACAGAAGGAGAGAGGAGGAAAAGAGGAAAGGGAAAGAGAGAGAGTGAAGAAGAGGACGGGGAACATGCGGGGGGGAGGAAGGGAAGGAACAAAGCTGGAAGAGAGGTAGATAAGAGAGAGAGAGAATGGGTTGAAGAGAAACGAGACAGAGAGGGAAGGAGTGGAGTTGATGAGAGAGAGGAAGCACCAGAGAAAGTGAAGGAAAGGATAGAGAGAAAGCAAGAGAAGGGAAGAACAGAAAGGGGAGTAAGTTGAAAGGGAGGAGGAGGAATAAAACCATATAGAGAGGGGAAATCGAAAGGAATTGAAAAATATGTGGAGGGAGGAGCTGGGAGTGAAAGTAGAGAGAGGAAGCGAAAAGGAGGGAATAGGGAGGAGAAGGAGAAGAGAAAGAGGCAGGGTGGACGAGAGGAGGCAGAGGGGGAAGGAGAGAGAGAAGTAGGGAGGAAGAGAAGAGTCTGAGAGGAAGAGGAGAGAAGAGGGACTTGGCTTCGAAGAAAATGATGGAATGGGGATGGAGGAGAATG
>NC_051405.1:46563862-46564601 GCF_015228065.2 Penaeus monodon | reverse complement strand
GAGATTATAGAAGAGAGGGACTGAAAGAATGCAGTAACAAGGAAACGGCAAGAAAAAATACCGGAAAAGGCAAAGCCAAAGCTTGGCTGGCTTCCTTACCAAAAGCGGCCTGGCCATTGGGGTCGGCTCCCTCGGCCAGCAGCGCCTCCACCGCCTCTTCGCGGCCTCTCCGGGCGGCCAAGTGCAGCGGACACTCGTCTGCGGAACAGCAACGGCGTTAGCTCTTCAACTGCACAGCACTCCGAACGACCTATACATTACATGCACAGACTAAATCCGGGATTGTCGTGGCCGTCAGGCGCCAGACTTCCTAAGCGATCCATGTTACGGGATATGCCTCCTCCAAGGACCTCATGGGCGATCCATTTACACCAGGACGTGCCTCCTCCGGAGAAAGACGCGTCCCAAGCACGAACGGGAAGGGACAGTTCTCTGAACTGTGCTGCTTTATTCTTACCGACAAATTCTTCGAGGGCATCAGCCGAGTGGACGGCGAGGGCGGCCTTTATCCCTTCTGCGTCGCCCGCGTCGACCAGAGCAAGCTGAAATGGAAAGGTGGTGCTCAGGACCTCCTTTGCCCAGACATGGGCTTCATGATCACGCATATTGCACGTGTACACTTGCACTTATTTTTACACACATCTGCTTTCCGGTTCCACCCAGACTTTGGCTTATGGAAAAAAGTATAAAGCAGAAATTACGACCTACCATTCCTTTCTATCTTTGCACATTGTACTTG
>NC_051405.1:46563565-46563817 GCF_015228065.2 Penaeus monodon | reverse complement strand
CTTCTACATTCAAAGTGAAGAAAGAGTGTAAGCCATCACGCTTTTCCATGTACCAGTATGGTTCAAGGTAGACATCGCGCCGACACAGGTGATAACGAGTGTGTTGGTGCAGTTCGTCGATCTGGCTGGAACTGGGCTCCCAAAGCTTACTGTATCTAATCTGTGAACTTTGCTTCATAGATAAAATAAAGGTGAAAGTCATCTTGACTCAAACGCACAGTGGCACCTAAACGCCTAAACCGAACACATTTC
>NC_051405.1:46562866-46563030 GCF_015228065.2 Penaeus monodon | reverse complement strand
CATACAAATAAATACATACACAAAATAATGCTGCATCAATGCCAAATAGTAGAATAGAATAAATAAAATCTAATTAATCCTCCCCAAAAAAGATTTCTACGAAACATTGAAACGGCAAATCACTCTGCTGGAAGTACGCCATCATACCTTGTCTAATACTAGAC
>NC_051405.1:46562664-46562784 GCF_015228065.2 Penaeus monodon | reverse complement strand
ACAAACTATTAAACCCCTTAAATACTGACTAATTTAACAATTTCATAGAAATAAAAAAAGCTTAATCAAGAAAAAACATGGCATAAAACTAAAAAAAAAAAGACAAATTTTTAAAATTAA
>NC_051405.1:46562195-46562537 GCF_015228065.2 Penaeus monodon | reverse complement strand
TTTTTATTTAATTTTTAAAATACTTTTTCTAAAAACCCATTAAAAACCCCAAATACATTTTCCTTTAAATTCTTTCCACCTACCCTAAATACATAGACTTTAAATTTTTAAATATTAAATTTAAAAATTTTAAAAATTTTAATATTAATAAAATTTTTAACTAAAATTTTTCCAAAATAATTATCTTAACAAATAAACCCCAAAAAAAAAAAAATTTAATTTAATATCTTTTTTAATTTTTTAATAAAAATTTATAAATTATATTTTTTAAAATATATTTTAAATAATACACCCAAAAATACACACAAAAAAAATCTCACAATCCCCAAAATGAAAAATCAC
>NC_051405.1:46559567-46560918 GCF_015228065.2 Penaeus monodon | reverse complement strand
TTTAATCGGGAAGAATGAAGAGGATGAGTCGATTGAGGAAAAAAGAGGAAAATTGAAAAAACGAAGAGATATAGGAAGAGAGGGACTGAAGAGGGAAGAAATGTAAGAGAGAGAACGGATGGGAGGAAAGAAGAGGAAAAGTAAGAGGAGGAGAGGGAGAGGAAAGGAAAGGAGCGAAAGAAAAAAGAAGAGAGATAAAAGTCATTGTGAAATGAATGCAGTAACAAGGAACGGCAAGGATAAAAATTACGATTGTGTAATTTATTATGGCAAAAAGCCAAAAGCTGCTGGCTTCCCTTACCAAAGCGGCCCTGGCCATTTGGGTCGGCTCCCTCGGCCAGCAGCGCCTCCACACGGCCTCTTCGCGGCCTCTCCGGGCGGCAAGTGAAGCGGACACTCGTCTGCGAACAGCAACGGCGTTAGCTATTCAACTGCACAGCACTCCGAAGACCTATACATTACATGCACAGACTAATCCGGGATGCTCGTGGCCGCAGCGCCAGACTTCGAAGCGACCATGTTACGGGATAGCCTCCTCCAAGGACCCTCAGGGCAGATCAATTTACACCAGGACGTTGCCTCCTCGGAGGGGGGGGGAAAAGGACGGTCCAAAGCACGAACGGGAAGGGACAAGTTCGCTGAAACTGGTGCTGCATTAATTCTACCGACAAATTCTTCGAAGGGCCTCAGCCGAGTGGACGGCGATGGCGGCCTTAATCCCTTCTCGCGTCGCCCGCGTCTCGACCAGAAGCAAGCTGAAATGCGAAAGGTGGGTTGTACTATCAGGGACCTCCTTTGCCCAGACATGGGCTGCGATCACGCATATTGCACGTGTACACTTGCACTTAGTTTAACCACATCGCTTTACGGTCCACCCAGAATTTGGCTTATGGAATAAAAGTATTTAAAGCAGAAATTACGGACCTACCATCCTTGTCGATCTTGCACATCGTACTGCTCTCCCAGTCTTTCTCTCTCTCAGGTCGCGTCTGATTCGATATTAGACTAGCTCTGTCTACATTCAAAGTGAGAAAGATTTGGTTAAAGCCATCACGCTTATTGTCCAGAACTGCACTTACGAAGGCGGGCAGTATGGTTCAAGGTAAGACTAGACATCCGCGCCTCCGACACAGGTGAGAACGAGGGTTGTTGGTGCAGTTGTCGATCTGGCCTGGAAACTGGGCCCCATAAGCAGAGGTATCTAATCTGTGAACGATTGCTTCATCGTAAAATAAAGGTGAAAAAAGTCATCTTGATTCAAACGCACAGGGCACCTAAACGCCTAAAACGTAACACAGTTGCAACACATGTGTGTGGTATGTAGGGAGGGAAAGGTATGTGTGTGTTGAAG
>NC_051405.1:46558733-46559006 GCF_015228065.2 Penaeus monodon | reverse complement strand
GCATAGTACTATATCATCTACATATGAGAGAATTTATGTTACAGAAAACATATATTAGACAGAGACATGGAAACGGAGTCATAGGGACAAAGGTTGAGAAAGGTATGGAAGGAGACATGACAGATCTTTGACCCTGGTGCGAAGGCAGTTCGGCAGAAAGACAGGGGATTCTGACGAAGACGCAGGAGAAACGGTCAAAACATATGTCGTGGCAGGGGGAAGACGATTGCGTGGCGCAGGGCAGACCCGGGGCTACGAAGACATGAGACAGAG
>NC_051405.1:46555006-46556321 GCF_015228065.2 Penaeus monodon | reverse complement strand
GGGGGGGGTTGGGTGAAACACCTCACAACCCTCCCATAACCACGGAGAGGACACGGAGACACACCTGGAAAGAGACACAAGAAGGCCTGAGCACGATTACTTGCCTCAAAAAGTACGGGTGTAGGTTTCAGCTGGACGTGCATTTTTGACACGCATCAATGAACACACAAAACACAAGTAAATAAAATGCTACAGTATAAAACAGTTAAAAATGAAAGATTAAATTAAAAAAAACAAACACAAGCTGGTGTGACCCCTCTAACAGCAAGCCCAGCCACAGGAATGGGGCGGAGAAAAGAAAAGGAATACAGTACTGAACAGCTGACAAATCAGGAGGGCAAGGGTAGCACTGGAGACGGTCCTCTGTCACCATTCATCAGCTCAGGTCCACAGTGAAGTCGCGCTCGAACATCGGCTGGTACATCTGGCTCAAAAGTCCTCAACATCGGAAGTGCCTGGGAAGGGTCAATGGGAACATCCTGGGTCCAAGTCCACGGAACATCCAGTGAATCTGATACTGCTTCATCCTCATCTTCGCATGCGTAAACACAGCTCCTCAGATTGGCTTTTTGAAAGGCTGCTTTAGGTGGTTGAGATGCGCTCTCCCCCCCCCCAGTCGGACATCTGTGTGGACATATATCACTTCAAAGGCCAGTCCGGTCCCAGTGAGCAAACTCTTGCAGGTCCACGCCACTTCCTGTTATGGCGGTACAGAACCAGACGAGTATGTGCTAATAATACCAGACGAGTGAGCCCAACCTCTGGCTGGAATTGTTCTCCTGTGCCTCATTATAGAAAAAATTAAATACCTTCCATAGGTTCTGTCTGGACTGGTAAGAAGACAGTGACAGCGCTTGTTGGCGCCTTGAGTCGATTCCTGCAGGTTGAGATTTTAAGCAAACACAGCTTCATTCGTCAGACCAAACTGGAAATTGGCATGACGGCCAGTCAGGAGATACAAAGCTGGTCACAGGGTTGTCATTTCGTGGATAGCAGGTTATCTGCAGGTCTAGCTTCTCAGGAATGAAATGGGTGCAGATCCTTGGGTATGATCTCACCAAAAGTATAGTCAGAGCTATTGGCCGACACGATGTGGTGCGCTCTATCATCCCATGGCCTGGGGATGATAGCGGATGGTGTGTAGTGCTGACTGCAGGCATCATCATAGACAAGCTCCATTTGAGAGAGACCCCCTGGTGTAAACGCGAACCATTAATCTGATCTGGAAACCTTTTTGGTGCGGCCTATAGGGTAACCCAATGGTCAAAAAAGGCACGATGATGTACAGAGCTGTTGACTTCCTCAGGGGCCACAA
>NC_051405.1:46549352-46554492 GCF_015228065.2 Penaeus monodon | reverse complement strand
TGAGAGAGTCCAGTGATGCCAGTCCTGCAAACTGACAGCTAGGTAAAAATCCCCAGCAGAGCAATATGTCTAGAGAGCAAGGCTCCCCTGGGACAAAAATTGGTTGGTCCTACTTTGTAACGGATGTTGAGCTGTAGAACGAAGATCATGAGCATGAGCATAGCGGGTCATCCATGGAGCACTTGGTTTTCCGAGAAAAAGGACGTGTACAAAGGCCTTTTTGTCGCAGTGTAAATGTGAAGTGGTCGTCAAGAGGTAGGAGTTCGAAGATCCTGAAACCTTCAAACACGCTGAGGTTCCAAGTCAATAGCAGGAATATCTGGATTCAGCGGCTCGTAGCTGCTGCGGCTGAAATAGGCGATGGCATGGGTGTTGTGTTTGTCTAGGATCTTGCATCAGGCAAGAGCCAATTTTGCGATGAGGAAAAGACAAGCGGGGGAAGCGAGCGTCAGTATGTAATTCAAACTCCCGGCTGAAATCTGTTGACGAAGAACTGGTGCAGTGGTTTAAAGTACGGTCCTTTTAGCTCCTGAAACGCCTTCTGTTGATCAGTTCACCAAGGACCATTTCGATTCTTCTAAGGAGGAAAGGTTACGGAGTGGAGAGGGGGAGATGGTTGCGTAACCAGGAATGTGTTTCCTGAAGAGAAGCCGGTGCACCCTAAGAAGAAACGGAGTACTTCACTGGACATTACGTGGGAGATGGAAGTTTTGGGCGATTGGCTGACACCTAATCAGGGTGGGAAGGACTCCCTTCGGGAGCTATGGTTGAATCCAAAGAAAGTTCTATTGTAGTAGCAGCAAACTGGCATTTATCATGTTCAGAGTTCTCAGACTGCTGAGTAGCTGTAGCGTTTACTTTAGATCTTGAAGGTGATGCAGAATCACGTCTATAGATGACATGTCGGATAGGTAGAATAGGGTGTGGTGCTTTACCAAAACAGGAGGAAAGGAGGACATTCATGGTGCGCGTGAAAGGTGGTTGGCGCCCGAGTTGAGAGACCAAAGGGCAGACGGCTAGAAGTGAAACAGCCGGTATCCATCATCGGGGAAGGAAGGCGGTCTTAGGCTCTCAGAGGGCCACTCGATGCCCAACTAGGCTGCACGGGCATCTCTGGGTGGTTGTTTTGTCGTGTTGAAACGTGTCAGGGGACCCAATTCGTAATGAGAGCATCCCGATCTAGGTAAGGAAGTGGGTAAGTGTCCATTCTTGGTGAACAGCATTGAGGCACGATAATGACACAGAATGGCAGATCTGCCATCATTCGTCTTAACCAAGACCACTGGGCTCAGCCAAGGACTACAGAGGCTCCGAAGACACCTGATCACAGCATGAGTCACACTGCTGCCGGATAGTCTCCTTGGGGACTGTGGCCAACATCCATTGACTGGACACAAACTGGCTTAGAATACCAGTGTCTATCTGATGGCGGATACCAGGGTATTGTGGACAACAATCTTCTTCTCCCCATCAAAAGCACCTGAAAACTGCCCCAAAGATGGTCAAGTTCTTGTCTCTGCTGCTCCGGTAAAGTGGCTAAGGTCAGGGTACCCGATCAGTCTCATCATCGTTCGTCGGTGGTTCTGCAACAGCTTCACCACATGGGGCAAACAGCAGGGAGGGTGGTAGCAAAGCAGCCTCTACAGTCCCAATCTTCTTCTGGGATGTCGTGTAAGTAGGGGGAGAGAAATCGGTACCATTCCATCTCTGGTTCAACAGCTCTCAGGTAACAAAAAGGATTCAGTGAAGGAGCTTCGGATCTGTGACGGGGAAGAGCACTTGTAATTGTGGGTTCCTTTTCAGCTGAGAAGTAAACTGGCTCCGTCATGGCAGGTGTAGATGGCATCCCAGGCCTTGAGTTACTGTAGATCCTGGACTGAAGGGGACACCTGCTCGCCTGGCAGAGCAGCAACACAGTAGACCAAGGGGCTTGTGTGTATCCACTCCTCGGAGTTTCCTCCTCAAGGCAATCCTGACAGGAGATATGCGAGCTCCTGGCAAGCTTATCCATGATGGGCTACTGAAAGATCAGGGTTTTTGACAGACCCGCGGAGCACTGTAGACCTCTCCCAGAGGTGTGACGTGAGGTCCCAAGCCTGTAACGTGTTTCAGTACTAGTGGCCCCGTGAAGTGTGATTCAGGACCATATGAGGAGTATCGTCGCGAGTGGCGGTGTAACCAAGTGCGGCAGTGTCAGGTGAATCATTCACAGCGGGGGTTTAGAATGACATTCCATCTGCCTGGTCCCAGGCGGAGAATGCCAGCCTTCTAGGAACACAAACGGACCGGAGTCGTGGGGGCGGTGAATCTCAGTGGGTCGGGTAGGTGCCACAGCAGCTTCTGTAGAGGAGCTGGTTGGAATGGGCCTTTTGGAGTCCAGAGGAAGATCAGCTTAGGTTGAGTAACTCAAGGATAATCTGTAGAGAAGGGGCGTCAGTATACAGGACGTCGACCAGCTCACAACCCCTAGAGTCTCAGGTCCATGAGATGGACTCGCGTTCAAACTGTAGAGGGGAAAAAGAGTCCAGGCGTCGCAAGAAGGCCGTCCCAAGGAGAATATCACCGGGGAACGGATAAGATCAAGCTACGATGGTGCGGGTTGAATGTAACCGGAGATCTTTGCTGCTGTAAAGGTGAGCGAACCCTCTGCAGCTGGATGAAAAGGATCTCCTGAGACGCCCTTGGAGAATATGGCACTTAGAAGTAGATGTCGGAGCTTGTTTGGACGGAGCAAATCACTTCTAAGGCACTAGGCTTGACCCAGAGTAACCTCGGACCCAGTCTCAATATGAAAAAGAGATGAGCGTTTCCATCAACACTGAGTAACACGATCTGGCTGTCGCCGACTGCTGGAGGTGGTCCCTGGCTGCGTGCTGCCTGCAAACTGTTCGGGTCTGGACTGCAATGAGCCTTGTGTATGGGTTTTCCTTCGTGAAGTTGCCAGTGAGCTGGGAACCCTTCCTATCATGGCCTCTGCGGAAAGGGACACTCACGAGACAGTGACCGCTTCCTCCACACCGGAAACAAAGAGCAAAGCTGGTGGTGTGATGGCTGACGAGGATGACTGTTCGGCATTCCTGGTTCTGTGGGTCGAGCTACGATGATATGTCACACCATACATCCAGTCTGAGAAGTTGGTTTGATGAGGAAGAGTCGTTCGGGCAGGTGGGGGGAAGTAGCTAGAGGAACACAGGTCATAGCGGTCTCGAGCACGTAGTGGGCACGATCTGGAGTACGAGTCGGCACCTGGTACTCTTCCCTTCGAAGTCGTTTGGAGACTGATGGCGAGTGGTGGAACTGCCCCTGCTGGATGCCATAACCGGAGTTCCTTTCCAAAGTTGGTGGCGGTTTCGCGAGCTGGGATTGGCGAGCAAATCATCTTGAGAACAAGGAGTCCCGCCAGGGTAGATGGTAAGCCAGCAAGGTAAGGACCCCCGCCTGATAACTCTGTAGACTCTCCAACAGCTCCTCGTTGAGGTCCGTTAGCCTTGGAAGACTGACGCTCCACCCTAAGGGAAAGAAAAAGTCCCTTGGAGGACTGGCATCTCAGACATGCTGTGATATACAGCACCTGTAAAGAAGTCAGAGGCTGTTATACGTAGCCTCTGAACTACGACGCAGCTGCCGACGAAGGTTTCCACAATCCCAGTTATGCCGTCGAAGCTCTCCAGAGTATGATTTGGTCTATGCTCTTGCCCCGAAAGGCTTGATCTTGCAGACCGATTGTAGGCACAGGCAAATAATCAGTGGCGGGTCTACCAGGTTTCAATGGCCCGAATGAATACTCTCCACCATCGCTGTTCCTCTTAGGGGCTCACATGCCAGAGTTTCCCTTGAAGTGGGGTTGGAAGTCCATGGGACACGAGATAAGGGATGACATCCCTGGAAGCCAGTGAAGTTCTGCTTTGGTGTGTTGAAAAGTGGTCCTGTTATGGCTCCCACAATACCTTTGTGCGCAAGGAGAGTGGTTCATTTAGGGGCCGTGCTAGGAAATGGCTGGTTAGCTCTTGAAGTGGGAAGAAGAGGACCCAAGGGGTGTGCCAAGTTGTCCCGCGCCTGTTCCATGTTCTGTAGCCTGGCAGTTGCTCTGACCACCTAAGCTGCCTCTGTAAAAGAGCCTGCTACTTTGAGTTGCAGGGACCGCCATCCTACCTCTCATCCAATTTGTTGATGACAGTAATGGAGGTCTTCCCTTGTAGACGCTGGCGAATGGGGTTGGCAGGCCTGCCCGCATGGTGGTTGTGCGTGCTTGGCGAATGCGAGGAATGGAGTTTCATGATTTCCTCCATCCTGCGGATATCAACTCGTCTCTTCGGGCGACATTCCATCATCCTCTGCAGCATTTCTCCATCATCATAAATTCCCCTCTACGGTACTAAACTGCCCGCGTCCTCTACTGGTACGAGATCCCTGCACCAAATAAAACTGGAGGGAGTACCCGGTGGTCAGGTGTAAAGAGGTGTACGCGAGATTGGCGACTCGATGACATTGACCACACGTTACAGGTCTTCCACGTGTTCAAGGCATTAGTAAACGAAGCCTGGTAACAAAGGGGACAAAGTCCCACACACAAAGGAGTCTTACAACTCAAAAAAGAAACAAAGGAGCCAAGAGAACTGGCTGACACAAACAAAGTGAAACAGTTGAGGCGTGTAACTGCGGCCAAATTGCTATAGTGGCACATGAGGAATATTTAAAACGAAAAAAAAAAAACGCGTCCGGTAAAACTGGGTTAAAACGAAAATGACAGTGAACCAAGGGTACACGGGGTTAAAAAGAAAGATTTAGAATACAGTTTAGTAAAATGAAAGTGTCCCTAGCCCTAGCAAGGCCACAAGGTAAAAAACTGATGAGGGGTCATTAGTAACAAACAGGACATAAAAAAAACTGAAAGAGAAAAGCCTTGCTCAAAAAAAATACTAAAATTCTACAAAAACCTGAAAAGAAAACAAAACACACAACATAAAATACAAGAAACGTGGTCTACTTCTAAGACTACTTAAAACCAAATAACCTAACAGGGAAAAACTAAGTGCTGGACTGTAAAATATCTTCGTATAGTATAGTCAACGAGCAGAGAAAATCTTAAAGACACTCCCTGGTTAGATCCCACCCTCGCGCCACCAAAAATGGGTGTTAC
>NC_051405.1:46547120-46547201 GCF_015228065.2 Penaeus monodon | reverse complement strand
GCAGGGGGGGGCAGACAAAAACGGGTGTAAAGAGGGGCACGAGACGCGGTGACGGGTGGGGGGATACACGGAAAGGCGCAT
>NC_051405.1:46542705-46542817 GCF_015228065.2 Penaeus monodon | reverse complement strand
AATCAGGGCACAAGAGACCATAGGCCAACTATAAATAGGAACATTACCTATGAAAGGAGGATACAAGATATTTCTGGTGAGTGCGTGGTGTGCGTGGTGTGTGAATAGATCG
>NC_051405.1:46539335-46539557 GCF_015228065.2 Penaeus monodon | reverse complement strand
TCAGGGAAACTCTAATACATTCAAAAAATGCATATAAATAACATTCTTAACGTACCAGCCAATGACGTCAGGTTTTAAAAATAAATGATAAACCTGACTTATATGACTGTAATTATTCTCATGGTATTTATATTAACATTTACTGTAAAAATCATTTTCTAGGTATAACGAAAAAACCTTGTAAACTAATGGGATAAGGTATTGAATTTGTGCAGGTTTTTT
>NC_051405.1:46535745-46536083 GCF_015228065.2 Penaeus monodon | reverse complement strand
TTTTCTCCTCATCGTCTTGCTCATCTCTCTTCACACCTATGGCCTCTTCGACTCGCTCCTTTCACCTCACGCATCACGCTTCACGAGTGCGCTTTCGTACGAGCGACGTACTTGGAACGGCACAACACTTTTTTCCACCCCAAAAAGGGGAAACCCCTGTTAATGTTTAAACCCTTATTTTCCCTTTCCCTTCTCTACTTTATTTCTGTTCATTGTCAATGTATATTTTTTTTATAAAAAAAAACTTTTTTCCTTCCCGGGGGATTTTTTAAAATTTTAAACCTCCGGGTTTTTTAAAATACGTTTAGGGGTTGTTACCTCCTGGATGTTTAATACGC
>NC_051405.1:46534971-46535155 GCF_015228065.2 Penaeus monodon | reverse complement strand
CTCGCCACCTCTTAGTTTTTTGGCTCAGCTCCACTCTGAGCCCAGTCATTCAAATTTTTCTGTGTAAGATACTTGTAGCAAGTCAAATCTTTCACTCAGTTTTGCAAAGGAACAAATTTGGAAGTTTGACCCGTCTTAACCTCATGCCCAGCCTGATTTAACAGTATGGAAACTGGCACAAGAA
>NC_051405.1:46524377-46524600 GCF_015228065.2 Penaeus monodon | reverse complement strand
GTGATGGGTGAAATGAGAGGAACAATACGGGGAAGTGAAAGAGTGCTGTGAATGCGGTGGGAAGTTGTACGTGAGAATATAACTTTGGACAGCTCCATTTCAACTGGCTCATGCTGATAGCTGCATTATGCGAAAGCTCTTACCAGTGGCTTACCTGGAGCTTTTGCTTCGATCCTACCCCGGGTAAATAACCATCTTATCCCGGTACTCCTGACCATGACTG
>NC_051405.1:46524085-46524253 GCF_015228065.2 Penaeus monodon | reverse complement strand
AAAAACTCAAATTCAATACCTTGTCCCATTAGTTCAATGTTTGTGTCTTATTACATAGAAAAGTGATTTTACTTACGTACATTTTTAGTATAAGAGACACATAGAATTCATGACA
This sequence comes from Penaeus monodon, assembly GCF_015228065.2. Classification (NCBI taxonomy): domain Eukaryota; kingdom Metazoa; phylum Arthropoda; class Malacostraca; order Decapoda; family Penaeidae; genus Penaeus; species Penaeus monodon. Next base: position 46,524,138 of record NC_051405.1, on the reverse strand, counting down.
GTACTTAGTACAGTTTTATTCATTATTTTAAAACCTGACGTCATTGATGATTA
>NC_051405.1:46521839-46521917 GCF_015228065.2 Penaeus monodon | reverse complement strand
AGTTAATGACGAAGTGTTGTTCTGCGGCCCTGGTTGGTCCTGTTGACCATTTGTCCTATTTGTTATGTTTTATGTGTA
>NC_051405.1:46516412-46516482 GCF_015228065.2 Penaeus monodon | reverse complement strand
CTGATCGCGGGGTCAGCTCGGGCACTTGCCTGAATTACACTTTTGAATACCTAGTTGAGGTTTTCAACAT
>NC_051405.1:46506664-46506848 GCF_015228065.2 Penaeus monodon | reverse complement strand
TTCTTGTGCCAGTTTCCATACTGTTAAATCAGGCTGGGCATGAGGTTAAGACGGGTCAAACTTCCAAATTTGTTCCTTTGCAAAACTGAGTGAAAGATTTGACTTGCTACAAGTATCTTACACAGAAAAATTTGAATGACTGGGCTCAGAGTGGAGCTGAGCCAAAAAACTAAGAGGTGGCGAG
>NC_051405.1:46505676-46506044 GCF_015228065.2 Penaeus monodon | reverse complement strand
TTTAAACATCCTAGGAGGTAACAATCACTAAGCGTATTTTAAACATCCTCGGAGGTATTTTAAACATCCTCGGTAAGGAAAACGGTTTTTGTTATAAAACGAATAGTGACATTGACAATGAACAGAACATAAAGTAGAGAACGAAGGTAAAATAAGGGTTTATAACATTAACATGGTTTCCGTTTTGGAGTGAAAAAGTGTTGTGCCACGTTCCAAGTACGTACGCTCGTACGAAAGCGCACTCGTGAAGCGTGATGCGTGAGGTGAAAGGAGCGAGTCGAAGAGGCCATAGGTGTGAAGAGAGATGAGCAAGGCGATGAGGAGAAAAGTGAGATTTACAAAAACAACTTAACACGTCACAATACGAA
>NC_051405.1:46505509-46505576 GCF_015228065.2 Penaeus monodon | reverse complement strand
GCACCCCCCCCCCAAAATCCCCCAAGCCCCCCTCAATCTCCAGGAAACTTTCCCTAGTATTAAAACA
>NC_051405.1:46500699-46500884 GCF_015228065.2 Penaeus monodon | reverse complement strand
TTCTTGTGCCAGTTTCCATTTCTGTTTTAAAACAGGTGGGGTGGGTTAAAAAAACGGGGGCAAACTTCCCAAATTTTTTCCTTTGCAAAACTGATGAAAAATTTGACTTTCTACAAGATCTTACAAGAAAAATTTGAATGTGGGGTCAGAGTGGAGCTGAGCCCAAAAAAAAAAGAGGTGGCGAA
>NC_051405.1:46499747-46500069 GCF_015228065.2 Penaeus monodon | reverse complement strand
TTTAAACTCCTAGGAGGTAACATCACTAAGCGTATTTTAAACATCCTCGGAGGTATTTTAACATCCTCGGTAAGGAAACGTTTTTTGTTATAAACCGAATAGTGGACTTGCCAATGAACAGAACATACAGTAGAGAACGAGGTAAAATAAGGGTTTATACATTAACATGGTTTCCGTTTTGGAGTGAAAAAGTGTTGTGCCACGTTCCAAGTACGTACGCTCGTACGAAAGCGCACTCGTGAAGCGTGATGCGTGAGGTGAAAGGAGCGAGTCGAAGAGGCCATAGGTGTGAAGAGAGATGAGCAAGGCGATGAGGAGAAAA
>NC_051405.1:46499524-46499597 GCF_015228065.2 Penaeus monodon | reverse complement strand
TTTCTCACCAAACTGAATAAAGGTCGTGGAGGTAATTTTTAAATAAAGGGGACACAAAAAAAATTTACTTAAA
>NC_051405.1:46499077-46499163 GCF_015228065.2 Penaeus monodon | reverse complement strand
GTATCGTTTTAAGTTCCCCTTCTGAAACCCCCGCATTAGTTAACTTTTAGAACCTCCACCCTTCCCAAAAAAAGGGTTTTACAAAA
>NC_051405.1:46496743-46496982 GCF_015228065.2 Penaeus monodon | reverse complement strand
TTGGGTGATTGGTGAAATGAGAGGAACTAAATGGGGGGAAAAGTAAAATGAAGTGCTGTGAATTTCTGTGGGAAAGTTACTTTTAGGAATAAATTTTATTTCACCCTTTTTTAAAGGGGGACCCTAAAGGCTGATGCGGCTTTATGTTTAAAAAGTTTAAAACCAGGGGCTACCCTGGACTTTTTGCTTGGCTATCCACCCCGGGTAAATAACCATTTTTAGCCCGGAACCCTGACCAA
>NC_051405.1:46496525-46496620 GCF_015228065.2 Penaeus monodon | reverse complement strand
ACCCTTAAAAAAAAACTTCAAATTAAAAATACCTTTTTTCCTTGTTAAAAAGGGGTTTGTCTTATTACATAAAAGGATTTTACAGTACATTTTAA
>NC_051405.1:46496371-46496461 GCF_015228065.2 Penaeus monodon | reverse complement strand
ACCTGACGTCATTGAGGGAATTTAAAGATTTTTCTTTATTTCTTTTTAAAATTGTATTAGGTTTCTGATATTTCTGATATTATTTGGTAA
>NC_051405.1:46496180-46496260 GCF_015228065.2 Penaeus monodon | reverse complement strand
TTACGCGGGAAAGGTTTAATAGTCACGGGATAAAACCCTTTTGGATTTTTTTTGTAAAAGTAGTAGGGCAAATATCGTAG
>NC_051405.1:46495862-46496157 GCF_015228065.2 Penaeus monodon | reverse complement strand
AGCCAATTTAGTTTTTTTATGTGGGGGGGGAATTTGGAGTAACCCTTTTTTTAAGGCCCCAAGTCCCACCCCCCGCAGCAAGTTCTGTTTTTTTTTGGGGTTTTTTTCTGAATGTAAAAAATTTTTTTTTGTTTTCCCCCAAAATTGGTTGACTGAAAATTTAGTGTTTGTAAACGGTTTATGCCATTTTCAGAAGGGAACTTGTTGTTTATTTTACCCGAGGTATTATGTTTTCCCATTATTTTTCTAGGGATGTCGACTGGTTTCCCAAAATTTCCATGAACAGCAATGGGGG
>NC_051405.1:46494104-46495135 GCF_015228065.2 Penaeus monodon | reverse complement strand
CCTTTACTACGGGAAAATTTTTAATAACTTGGTGGGTTTTTTTCTTTTCCATGCCCAAAGGGGATGGGAAATCAACCCGGGGGCTAGAGAAAGTGTTAATGATAACCCCTTTGATGTAAGCCCAGCAGGGAGACTTCTCTAATAAAGTGAAAAAACAATGAAATGCCCTTTTTCTCCCCCCGCATTAGTGTCACGCGGTTTTTTTATTGTTAAGATTACCCGGCTATTTTACAATCGGTTTGTCCCCGAAAAAAATTGGCTATTGGGGGCCCTTTTCCCACCCGTATTTTGGGTGAGATTGGAAGCGTTTGTTTGTTTTGTAGTGAGATGTCCCAAATTTTTGCGGGGAAAAAATTAAAATTCCCTTCGCACCAATTTTTTGGGAAATTTTGATGATATCTGTGATGTTTTTTGGGGGTTTGGGCAATTTTTTTAAAATTTTTCCTTTTTTAGCAGCTATTTTGTTTTTAAAAATTTTTTTTTAAAATCAGTTTTGGCCCTCTTGGTTAATTTTCCCCTTTCTTTTTTAATTTTTCCCGGGGTGGGTAGGGTTTTTGTCTGTCATTTTTGAGAGCTTTTGGACGCTTTTTTCTATTAATTTTCCCCTTGATGTTGGTTTCCATGGGGAGGGGGGGGTCCCAAAAGTTTTTTTAACAATTTTAGAGATTTCTCTATTTCTGTCATTAATCAAAGTCCGTAAAGACATTTTCCGGTTTTTTTCAAATTCTGTTTGAAAATTTTCCAAAAATTGATTCTTTGGGAATTAAATTTTTTTTGGGATAAAGGCTGAGGGTCGTGCTGATTAAATTTTGGGAAATTTTTTTTAAAGGTATTTTTTCTTTATTTTAAAATTTAAACGTCCCCCGTTATGGTGGTGGGGATTGGGAACATGGCATGAAAAAACGTAAAGGAGGGAAAGATGTTTAGTTTGTTGGTTTTTTATTAAAACAGTTAATGCGAAATGTTTTTTGCGGCCCGGTTTGGGCTTTTGAACCCTTTTTTCCAATTTTTTATGTTTATGTGTATTTTAA
>NC_051405.1:46489091-46489165 GCF_015228065.2 Penaeus monodon | reverse complement strand
CTTGAGTCGCGGGGTCAGCGTCGTGGCACATTTGCCGAATTACACTTTTGAAATAGTGTGGGTTTCTAATCATC
>NC_051405.1:46482099-46487480 GCF_015228065.2 Penaeus monodon | reverse complement strand
GTAACCCCCATTTTTGGTGCAGCGAGTGGGATAACCAGGAGGGTATTTACGAGTTTCTCTGCTCGTGGACAAACGGAAGATTTTAAAGTCCCCAGCACTTAGCTTGTTCCTGTTAGGTTAGTGTTTAGTAGTCTTAGAAGAAGCCACGTTCTGCATTGTTATGTTTGTGTGTTTTGTTTCTTCAGGTTTTTTTCTGTGAATTGTAGTATTTTGTTTAGTAGCAAGGCGTTCTATTTCAGCTTTATGCTGTTTCTGACTAATGCCCCGCTCATCAGTTTACCTGGTGGGCTCTTGCTAGGTCTAGGGAACTTCATTTTACTGTATTGCTAATCCTTCTTTTACCCCGGGGACACTGGTTCACTGTCCTTTCGTTTTACACCAGGTTCCGGACGCGTTTTTTTCGTTTAATATCTCATGTGCAGCATTGGCCCGCGTTACACGCTCACTGTTCACTTGGTTTTGTGTCAGCAGTATTCTGCTCCTTTTGGTTTCTTTTTCTGAGTTGTACGACTCCTTTGTGTGTGGGACTTGTTCCCCTTGTTACCAGGCTGCGTACTATGCCTGGACGTGGAAGACCTGTAGTGTGGCCAAGGTCAGCGAGGCAGCCAAGCTCGATAAACTTCACCTGACCACCGTACATCCCTCCAGTTTTAGGTTTGTGAGGGATCCGACCCAAGTAGAGGGACGCAGCTTAGGACCTTAGAGGGGGAATATGATTATGGAGGAAATTGCTGCAGAGGATGAGGATGTCGCCCAGAACAGAGACGAGTGAGCCGCAGGATGAGGAAATCTGAAACTCATTCCCTCGCATTTCGCCACCACCACACCACCTCGGCAGGCTGCCAACCCATTCGCAAGCAGCTACAAGGGGAAGAACTCCAGGAAGGACACAACAATTGGAGGAGAGGGAGCGGCGTCTGCAATTTACAAGAGCAGGCTCTTGTACAGAGGCAGCTAGGTGGTCAGCAATGCCAGGCTACAGACGATGAAGCAGCCACGGGACACTTGCGCAGCAACTTGGGTCCCTTCCCACTTCAAGAGGATAACTCAGCCATTCCCGAGCGGCCCTAAGATATGACACTCCTTGGCACAAGGTATTGTGAGGAGCACACAGGACCACTTCAACACCAACCTACTTCACGGCTCCAGGGATGTCATCCGTATCTCGGGTCAGGACTCTACCCACTTCAAAGGAGAAACGCCTGCCGTGAGCCCTGAAGAGGAACCAGGGTGGAGAGTTCATTCGCGCGCCATTGAAAACATGGGAAGACCCGCAACTGATGAGGCCACAACCGGCTGCAAGAGCAAGCTGGCGGGGCAGAGGCAGAGACCCATATCAACTCTGAGAGGCTGCGACGGAATAAAGGATTGTCTAACCTTCAAGCGGCAGCTGCGGCGTAAGTTCAGAAGGCACGATTACGCCTCTGACTCTTGAAAGGTGCTGTATGATCACAGATGTCGAGAGGCAGGCTCAAGGACTTTGTCCTGAGGGGAGGCGTCAGTCTTCACGGCTACCGGACCAAAGAGGAGCTGTGGAGAGGCCTTCAGAGATTCTCCGGCGGGTCTTCCTGCTGGTTACCATCTACCATGCGGGACTCCTGTCTAAAGGATGCATTGCCTCGCCAACAGCTGCAGAACCGCCCAGAAGCTGTGGAACTCCAGGTATGGCATCCAGCATGGCCGTTCCAACACTAGACATCAGTCCCAAACGACTTTCAAGGAGAAGAGTACAGGCCGGGACGTCGTATCCAGACGCCACCCGTGCCGAGACCGCTATACCCGGTGCTCTCTAGAGTACTTCACCACCACCTGCACCGACGAACCTTCCATCACCAACTTCTCTACGAATGTATGGTGTGAATATCATCGTAGCTCGCACCACAGCACAGGGAAGCCGAGCTAGCAGCCGTTCAGCCATCAACCCCCGCTTTCTCTTGTTTCCGGTGTGGAGAAGCGGTAACATGTCTCGGGAGTGGCACTTCCGACGAGGCCGGGACGGAAGGGTTCCCGTTCACTGGCAACTTCACAAAGGGAACCCATACACAACTCCATGCACGTCCGACTCGACAGTGCAGGCAGCAGCAGTGACCACCCAGCGGCGGCGGACAGCAGTCTGGTACTCAGTGTGATGGGAAAAGACTCTGCTCTGTTTCATGGGACACTGGGTCCCAGGTACTCTGGTCAAGCCTAGTGCCTTCGAAGTGATTGATCCGTCAAACAAGCTCAAAATCATACTTCTAGGCAAGATTCTCAAGGCGGCTCAGGAGATCCTTTATCAGCTGCAGAGGTTACGCTCACCTTAATCATCAGCAAAGATCTACCGGAGTTACTCACGCACCATAGTAGCTGATCTTTCGTTCTCACGGTGATATTCTCTGGGGACGGACTTCTTGCGACGCATTGGACTTCACTCTACAGTGAAAGCCGAGTTCATCTATGGACAACTGACTCTAGGAGGTTGTGAGCTGTCGCTCCGTATACTGACGCCCATTTCTACAGATATCCTGGTTTAAAACTCAGACCTTAGCTGATTCTTCCCTTACTGGACTCCAAAAGCCCATCCAACCAGCTCCTCTACCAAGAAGCTGCTGTGCACCTTACACGACATGAGATCCCGCCACACTAGGTCGTTAGAAGGCTGCATTCTGCCTGGGACAGGCAGATGAGATGTCATCTAACCCCGCGGGACTGATCAATGACAACGCCGCAGTGTTTACAACCGCCCCTCGACGACGATACTCCATATGGGTCCTGAATCACACTTCACGGCCACTAGTACTGAAACAGGGTACAAGGCTTGGGACCGTCACACCTCTGGGAGAGGTCTACAGTGCTCCGCGGTCTGTCAACCACCCTGATCTTCAGTCAGCCCTCATGGATACAGCTGCCAGGAGTCGCATATCTCCTTCAGAACTGGCTATTGAGGAGGAACCCGAGGCTTGGAATACACAAGCCCTGGGTAGACTTGTGTTGCTGCTGCCAGGCGCGACAGGGGGCCCTCAGTCCAGGACTACAGTAGATCAAGGCAGGGATGCTCAATATACCCTTGCCATGACAGGAGAAAGGTGTACCTTCAAGCTGAAAAGGAACCCACAATTACAAGTGCTTCCGCCGTCACAGAGCCGAAGCCCTTCAATGAATCCTTTGTTACCCTGAGGGAGCGTTTAACCAGAGATGGAAGGACGATTTTCCACTACTACACGACATCACAGAAGTAAGATTGGACTAGATGGAGCTTGCTACCACCCTCCCTAGCTGTTGCCATGTGTGAAGCTGTTGCAGAACCAAACGACAAACGATGATGAGACTGATGTACACTGACCTTAGCCATTGACCGGAGCAGCAGAGACAGCAACTTGACCAGCTGTGGGCAGTTTCAGGAGCTTTTAGGATGGGGGAGAAGATATGTTGGCCACATACCTGGGATCCGCCAATCAGATAGAAAGGGAGCAGCAGGTTTGGTCCGTCAATGGAGGTTGCCACAGTCCACCAAGGAGGGACTATCCGGCAGCAGTGTGACTCAATGCTGTGATCAGGTGTCTTCGAGCCTGTATGTAGTTCCTGGCTGAGCCCAGTGGTCTGTTAGAAGAAGGATGGCAGTACTTCGATTCTGTGTCGATTATCGTGGCCCAATGCTGGCAAAAGAAGGACCATTACCACTTCCTAGGATTCGAGGCTCTTCATTGAAGAATTGGGTCACCAATGGACCACGTACCACACAGAGGCCCTGCAGCCATTGGGTGCGTCGAGGTGGAGCCCTTGATAGATCCTAAGACCGCTAGCCCGATGGATTACCGGGCTGTTCATTTCTGCCGTCTGCCCTTTGTCACAACGCGCCAACCACCCTCTTTCAACGCACATGAATGTCCTCCTTCTCCTGTTTGGGTAAGCACCACCCTATGTACCATAGACGACCTAGTCATCTATGCCGTGGATATGCCACGGCACCCTGCAAGACTGAAAGAAAACGCTACAGGCTCCTTTCAGCAGTGGAATGAAAACTGAACATGGAGAAATGCCAGTTTGACTGCTACTACAATAGACTTCTGGGATTCACCATCAGTCCAACGGAGTCCTTACCAACCAGGATAAGGTGTCAGCCAATCGCCAAAAACTCCAGTTCCACGTATGTCCGTGAAGTACGCCGTTGCGTAGGGTGCACGGCCTATTCAGGAAACACATTCTGGTTAGCAACCAATCTCCCGCCACTGCACTTTCTCCTTAACGGAAGAATCAGAAAGGTCTTGGGGAAAATGATCAAAAGAGGCGTTTAGGAGCTAAGGGACCGTCTTACCACTGCACAGTTCTTGTCAACAGATTCATGCCGGGAGTTTGAATTACAACTGTACGCTTCCTCCATCGCAAGTGGCTTTGCCTGATGCAAAGATCGACGAAAAAACACCCCATGCCATCGCCTTTCAGCCGCAAGCTACGAAGCCGCTGAATCCCGATCTCTGCTAGACTTGGAAAGCCTCAGCGTGGTTGAAGGGCAGGATCTCGACCCTACCTCTATGGACGACACGCACCATTTACACCGGACAAAAAGGCCTTGTACCGGTCTTTTCTGGAAAACAAGTCTCCAGGATGACCGCTATGCTCATGATCTTTCGTTTACAGCTTCAAATCCGTGTACAAGAGGGACCAACAATTTTTTCCAGACTGTGCTCTCAGACATATTGCTAGCTGAGGATTACCTAGCTGTCAGTTGCAGGACTGGCATCACTGAACTCTCTCCTGAAGTCCTTGCTAGGGAAGCGATGGAGATCCTCAGCTTTCTGACCTGCGATCCTTATTGCGTGATGGTTACAGTTCCCAAAGAAAAAGTGGACACTTTCCTTGGACGAATTGAGAGCAAGGAAGGTATCCTATACAGGCTAGACATCTCAGACAGAATCGTTACCAGCTGTTGTTCCCACACACTGAAGAAACTCTGCATTGAGGCATCCACTGTACCACTCTGGATTCTCACCCTGGCGTTCAGGGACCTATGGAAAATGCCACGGTCATGGTATACGGACCAACATGCTGAAAGACTGTAGTGAGTTGGTGACAACGTGTCTGTGTGGCAGCAGTCGAGAGCAACTCCCCAGAGAGGTGTCAATGGGAGAGACCTCCCTTAGCCCAGTTTCCTCTAGAGTCGTGTCCATGGACATGTGGGACTTGGTACTACCATCCCAGTCGCCTATGCACTTGTCCATCATGATCATGACACTCCAAGATGGCTGCAGATTGTGCCCTGAGGAAGTCAACAGCGTTTAACATCCATGTGCCTTTGTTGACCATTGGGTTACCCTTATATGGCCCACCCAAGGGTATCAGACAGATAAATGGAGCAGTTTACAGGAGGTCTCTCACGGAGCTGTCTTGATGATGCCTGCCAG
>NC_051405.1:46481071-46482031 GCF_015228065.2 Penaeus monodon | reverse complement strand
TCAGCTCTGACTACTTGGTGGAGCATAGACCAAGGATCTGGCCAACCAGTTCATCCTGACCTAAGAATGCAGATAAACTCTGTATCCACAGGACAACCGATGAACCGCTTGTATCTCCGATGGCCGGCATGCCAATTTTCCAGTTGGTCGCGAAATGAAGCGTGTTTGTGAAATCTCAAACCTGCAGGAACGGACTCCAGGCAGCCAGACAAGCAGCTGTCACTCTTGCTAACAGTCTCAGACAGAACCTATGGAAGGTACTATAACGAGGCACAAGGAGAAACAATTCCAGCCAGAGTGGCTCACCGCGTCTGGTATTATGAGCACAGACATAGTACTGGTTCTGTACCGCCATTAACAGGAAAGTGCGTGGAATGCAAGAGTTGTGATCAAACTGGGACCACTGGCCCTTGAAGGAGAGATGTACACAAGATGTCTACGGAGAGCGCATCTCAACCACCTAAAGCCTTTCAAGGGGAACAATCTGGGAGGAGCTGTGTTACGCATCGGAAGCTGAGGATGGTACGCAGTATCAGATGCATGGATGTTCTGATTTGGACCCAGATGTACCATTGACCTTCCCAGATCCCGAAGTGAGGGACGTTGATCCAGATGGACCAGCGATGTTCGAGCCGACTTCTGGGGACTGAGGCGATGATGGGACAGAGGACACGCGCTCCCAGGCTACCTTTGCTCCTGATGTGTAGCTGTTCAGGACTGTAATTCCCTTTCTTTCCAGCCTCTGTTGCTGGGCTGCTGTAGAGACACTAGTTGTGTTTGTTTTTTTATTACTTCATTTTACTGTTTTACTGTACATTTTAGACTTGTGTTTGTGTGTCAGTGATGCGTGTCAGCACGTCCAGCTGAACATACACCGTAACTTGTGAGGCAAGTAATCGGGCCAGCCTCCTTGTTCTCTTTCCAGGTGTTCTCCGATTCCTCTCCGTGGTATGGGAGGGT
>NC_051405.1:46478012-46478238 GCF_015228065.2 Penaeus monodon | reverse complement strand
CAAGGATGGACTTTCACCTTTATTTATCTATGAAGCAAAGTTCACAGATTAGATACAGTAAGCTTTGGGAGCCCAGTTCCAGCCAGATCGACGAACTGCACCAACACACTCGTTATCACCTGTGTCGGCGCGATGTCTACCTTGAACCATACTGACCGCCTCGTAAGTGCAGTTCTGGACAATAAGCGTGATGGCTTACACTCTTTCTTCACTTTGAATGTAGAAG
>NC_051405.1:46476581-46477967 GCF_015228065.2 Penaeus monodon | reverse complement strand
CAAGTACAATGTGCAAAGATAGAAAGGAATGGTAGGTCGTAATTTCTGCTTTATACTTTTTTCCATAAGCCAAAGTCTGGGTGGAACCGGAAAGCAGATGTGTGTAAAATAAGTGCAAGTGTACACGTGCAATATGCGTGATCATGAAGCCCATGTCTGGGCAAAGGAGGTCCTGAGCACCACCTTTCCATTTCAGCTTGCTCTGGTCGACGCGGGCGACGCAGAAGGGATAAAGGCCGCCCTCGCCGTCCACTCGGCTGATGCCCTCGAAGAATTTGTCGGTAAGAATAAAGCAGCACAGTTCAGAGAACTGTCCCTTCCCGTTCGTGCTTGGGACGCGTCTTTCTCCGGAGGAGGCACGTCCTGGTGTAAATGGATCGCCCATGAGGTCCTTGGAGGAGGCATATCCCGTAACATGGATCGCTTAGGAAGTCTGGCGCCTGACGGCCACGAGCAATCCCGGATTTAGTCTGTGCATGTAATGTATAGGTCGTTCGGAGTGCTGTGCAGTTGAAGAGCTAACGCCGTTGCTGTTCCGCAGACGAGTGTCCGCTGCACTTGGCCGCCCGGAGAGGCCGCGAAGAGGCGGTGGAGGCGCTGCTGGCCGAGGGAGCCGACCCCAATGGCCAGGCCGCTTTTGGTAAGGAAGCCAGCCAAGCTTTGGCTTTGCCTTTTCCGGTATTTTTTCTTGCCGTTTCCTTGTTACTGCATTCATTTCACAATGACTTTTATCTCTCTTCTTTTTTTCTTTCGCTCCTTTTCCCTTTCTCTCCCTCTCCTCTCTTACATTTTCCCTTTTCTTCCTCCAGCCGTTCTCTCTCTTACATTTCTTCCTTCTTTCAGTCCCTCTCTTCTATAATCTCTTCGTTTTTCAATTTTCTCTTTTTTCCTCAATCACTCATCCTCTTCATTCTTCCGTTCTCTCTTATTCTCTTTTTTCTTCTCCCATTCTCTCTTCGTTCTTTCATTTTCTCGCTTACTCCTCTTCGTTCTTTCATTTTCTCGCTTATTCCTCTTCATCTTTTTACCCATTCTCCTTCTCTTCTTTTTCTTCTTATTCTTCATTCTATTCTATCTCTTCATTCTTATTTTCTTCTTTCATTCTCCTCCATCCCCATTCCATCATTTTCTTCGAAGCCAAGTCCCTCTTCTCTCCTCTTCCTCTCAGACTCTTCTCTTCCTCCCTACTTCTCTCTCTCCTTCCCCCTCTGCCTCCTCTCGTCCACCCTGCCTCTTTCTCTTCTCCTTCTCCTCCCTATTCCCTCCTTTTCGCTTCCTCTCTCTACTTTCACTCCCAGCTCCTCCCTCCACATATTTTCTCAATTCCTTTCGATTTCCCCTCTCTATATGGTTTTTATTCCTCCTCCTCCCTTTCAACTTACTCCC
>NC_051405.1:46475957-46476373 GCF_015228065.2 Penaeus monodon | reverse complement strand
CCCTCCTCTCCCCCCCTATTGTTCCTCTTCCTCTCTCCTCTTTTGTTCCTCTCCCCCCCATTTTCCTCTTCCTATTCCCTTCCATTCTTCCCTCTTCCTCGTTCCTCTTGCTCCTCTTTCTCTACCCTCTTGTCTCGTCCTCTTCTACCCTTCTCTCTCTTTTGTTCCTCCTCTCCCATTTTCTCTCTCCTCCTCCCCCTTTCTTTCTGCGTCCCTCCCCCCACCCTCTTTCGATGCCTACTATTTTTTTCCTAGTCTCAATCTTATTCTAATTATTTAATTATTATTTTAATTATTCTAATAATTGTCCACATTTTAATTACCATCATGATTACCCTTGTTTCCATCGAGTCTCATTATCATATTTATTCCTGTAATATTTCATTGCTATTCTAGTTACCGTTATTTCTTTCATG
>NC_051405.1:46473224-46473560 GCF_015228065.2 Penaeus monodon | reverse complement strand
CTATATTAGGTTAATCTAGAGGACATGGAATTTTAGCAAACAAACATGAAATGGTACTAATATAGAAGAACAACATGCAAACTATGCAAGAAAGTCAAATTTAAAGCGCGGAAAGACATAATTACGTCACAATATTAGAGTAAAGGTGCCGAAATTTGTCGCTCGGAGACCAAGTTCCCTTCTTCTCTTATCGGCTAAGTTACTGTAAATATACCATGCAACTCAGAAGATGAACTCAGGACAGTAAACCATGTGCTGCCATCTATCGATTGATACACACTTACACGTAATTTCACGTTGATTTAACAGTTTGTCTCCAAACGATATGAAGTACCA
>NC_051405.1:46471928-46472130 GCF_015228065.2 Penaeus monodon | reverse complement strand
GGTTAGAAGTTACATTTAATAAATTTAACTAATTTCTCTAATCTCTTCACATTTTAAGCTCTATAAAATTTAGTATGTCGTCATTGTATGGCGCATTAATACGCGATTTGCTGATGCCATTAGGTACAGAAGTGTCGCAGTGTTCGCGCGCGGTATTCGAACTTGTCATTATGCCAACAAATAATTGCCAAAGAATCGACTT
>NC_051405.1:46471645-46471881 GCF_015228065.2 Penaeus monodon | reverse complement strand
GAAGGTGTAATAAACCGGTGAAATGTCCACAGGACCATGGACTCGTTTTATAAAATATTAGTATCTCAAGTGTAAGCAACTGTGCAAATTTTTCTTCGTGCAGAAGCAGAGCTCTACGGAACTTCTTTATCTTTATTTTTGGTTATATTATAATGAATAACAACACAGGTTAGGAAAACACGACGATCAGAAGGGGGTCCGGAGGCGTAGCCCCCCCGGGTTATGATTTTTTTTTT
>NC_051405.1:46471289-46471595 GCF_015228065.2 Penaeus monodon | reverse complement strand
GGTCCGGGAACGGAGCCCCCGGGTTAGAAAGCTTTTCAGTACGGCGATCTTCGTATTAGAAAATTCGTTTAGGCTGGGGTTCATTCGCACAACGCCATGTTGAGTCTTCCGAAGCCGAATCTTGGCTCGGGTTTATCTTTTTTTTCCAATTTTGTTATTATATGTAAAGCGATTCCTGGCTCGGGGTTTTCATTTTTGCACTTTCTTTTACTTTTAAATTACCTTTTGGTAATTTGGTTCATCCATTAAAAAAAGTGTGTTTTCTTTACAGTTTAAAAAAATCGGAGTTTGTATGGGGGACCTCTA
>NC_051405.1:46470491-46470648 GCF_015228065.2 Penaeus monodon | reverse complement strand
GCCTGCTTCGGTATTCTTGTTGGGTGGTGGTAGGCTGTTCAAGGACTGCTGAGGTGTTTTGGTCCTCGGGATGGCTGGCAATTCAGCATGGAAGGGAGCTGGGAAGGTCGCTGGTAATGGTATAACAGGCAGAGAGGGTGTGGAGGGGGGTTCCTGG
>NC_051405.1:46470109-46470185 GCF_015228065.2 Penaeus monodon | reverse complement strand
AGTTTTTTTCGGTGGCGTCAAGTCCGCGGTTGACGCCGCGGACTTGGCGTCGACTGTACTTATTAAATTCTTTCAA
>NC_051405.1:46469899-46469965 GCF_015228065.2 Penaeus monodon | reverse complement strand
AAGAGGGACTTGTGGGGTGAGGCCGCCGGGTTTTTCGTATCTTCAGTTTTACCCTCATCTAATTAA
>NC_051405.1:46463741-46464418 GCF_015228065.2 Penaeus monodon | reverse complement strand
GTTAGCAAAGGTGTTTTTGACTGCTTCACCTGTGAAAACCCCAGGCAGGACCCCAAACAGTGGGGGCCTTTTGCGGACGGCGTCGATGGTGGAAGCTCTCTGGGCCGCGGGGCGAAAGTGAACCCGAGGACTCTGCATGCGACAAACCCCCCAAAAGGGCGGCTACAAGGGCGCCCTGCTGTGGCGCACTGCTGACGCTGGGTGCCTTCGTTCAAAGGGAAAACAAGGAAGGAAGGACTGCGAAGGCCCAGGGGGGACCCCTCCCCGGGAATTTTTTTTTTGGGTAAAACACCCCCGGGAATGAAAACTTATAGCTCTTACTCTTTAAAAGTTCTGGCTCTATGCTAGACCTATTTTGTTGAATTGTTATCATTACTTAATGCGCAAAAAAAAAACCACCCTTCGATGAATACAATCAAATGAGACACGAAGCAAAAGGGTTTAAATAAATTACTTTTGGCCAGGTTTTGATGCTCGGGAAGGGAAAGGGAAAAAAAAGATACAGGTTTTTTTTTTATAGAAAAATAACACTTAAAAATCAAACAATATAAAAAAATAATATATATTAATGGTTTTTCAAAACCCGAAATATATGCGTAGAAATTTTATTTTTGTTTTATTTAAAATGTTTAATTTAAATAAATGTATAAAAAAGAATGAAAAAACGTTACCAAAAC
>NC_051405.1:46462040-46462419 GCF_015228065.2 Penaeus monodon | reverse complement strand
TATGCTCTTTTAATGTTTTTTCTGGAATGTTTCCCTCATTTAAAACAAACAATCGTCACTGAGTCTCTTTTCATCTGTTCCCATACCTTGACATTCCTGACACCCTTTTTATTCCTGCGGAGAACCCGAGTTCAAGTCCGGAATGAACGGAAGTTTAACGCGAAAGAGACGGAGGCAACCAAACTGCAGAAGGAGGCCAAGACCTGGGGAGAACTCAGGAAAAAAAAAAGAGGAATCAGATTACTTTCAAAGGGTTTGTGATGAGAAGGGAAAAGAAAAAAGGAATAGCGGGAAAAAAAGGAAAAGGGAGAAAATTTATGCGAGTAAAAGGGTGAGAAAGAGAAAAAGGGGAACATAAAAAGGAAGAGTAAATAGCCAA
>NC_051405.1:46460889-46461961 GCF_015228065.2 Penaeus monodon | reverse complement strand
AGAACAATATTTTTCTAAAACGCTCAATGAAAAAACGTTTTTGAATACTTCAGGCAATCTTCCCTTTCCCTTTCTCACCCAGCAGAGAAACAGCAGTAGATATCAGAGTACCCAGTACAGTATGCATAAAATTAAAATTTTTTACTGTTATTTGTTAATTTTCTTTAAAGAAATAGTACATCCTATACAAATTTTGATCTGAAGACAGAAAGGTTATACCCAGTGAAAAAGAATGCAAGTCAACAGTGATGTGCCTTTGCTTCGGAAAAGTTTCGCATTTTCTTGATATTTTTTGTTTCTAAGTAGCTTTTAAGTTATTGCCCCCCCTGTCGCTGTGCTGAATATACTATTTCCCTGTAGCCAGGGGGCTACAGAGACTTTCCTAACGCGTTTTTTTTCTTTTGCGGAAAAAACACGGGGAGCGAGTAGGGGACATGAAAGGCGTTTTGCGAAGGAGACGGGGGTGCCGTTTTGCAAAAGGAAACAGAATTTTGGGGGGAAAACACGAAAAAAAAAAAAAGGAGAGGGTTTTAAAAAGGTTCGCGCAAGAGGGAGTGAAGGAAGGGGCGAAATACTAGAAAAGTTTGTAAAAGGGAAAAGAAAAAAGAAAAAGGAATGGGATAGTATGGGGAAAAAAGAATGTAGGAGAGAAGATACACAGAAAGGGGGGAAAAGATAGGCAGGGAAAAAATTAGCGATAAAGCTAAACGCAGAGGACGAAAAGAAGGAAACCCTGGTGAATCACACAAAGGGGAGAGCCAAGCTCTTTCCCCGTTGCCCGAGAACTGGCATCAGGGTACGATTGGTTGGTATGGTTTTTGGGCATTGGCAAATATGGTACTAATGCAAGAGGTTAAACAAAACAAAGATCTGGAACAGTTTTTTTTTTTTAGGAAAAGTCCTTTTTTATTAGTTTTCGCAAAAAAAAAGGAGACAATACCTTAAACTGATTTTTTTTTCTAAGGCTAGATTGTGGGGTTCGCCCGATGGGTGGTAAATTGTTCTTTGTTTGGGACGTTAAAAAGGGGCGGACGAGGAGGAAAGGCTGAAAAAGCTTTTGATATATATTTTA
>NC_051405.1:46459338-46460289 GCF_015228065.2 Penaeus monodon | reverse complement strand
TTCATATTAAAACCTCTATATAATGTAGAATTGATTGCAAACTCCGTTTTCATATTTAGAAATAAGCCATTGTTTCACCCAAAGCCAATAACCTTGTGTGTAAATTCAAGTTTACTCCTGACAAAATTAAACTTTACGCGAATCTTTCAAATTATAAACTAAACTAAAGTGAAATTGATGCTCGTTTAGGCTCGGTGCAAGTTTCAAACGAGAGGTTATTGTCATAAATCCGAACATCGCTGAATTCTATTTACGGTTCTTGCACATTAATGCAGGGGATACGATTTTTATTCCTTTTCATATCCTCTTGATCTCTGACCTTTGCAGATGCCAAGAGGATGAACGAATAAAGGTAAACGAATAAAAGTTTCTTTGTTCCCAGTCTTAATATAACAGTCTTTCGTATATTCTTATTACCGTTAACGACATGCTACTTGTAGCGATCATCATGCTCATTACTAATATCTTAAATCTACTGCTTCGAACTGAAATAGCAACGCACAACATATGCTTTTTGCAAAAGTGCGAGGCCCTACCGTCAGGAACTCGATCCTTCTGTCGCGTCTCTTCAGCTTCTCATGAAGGTCATTTTGCTTTTCGACTGCCTCGTCTGCCTCGTCTTGTTTCCTCTCTGCCCTTCTTCTGAGATGTTTCTCCATTTTTGTGTGTTCTGCCTGTAAACGAATAATCTATTGAAGCTGTATTTTATTAGGATACAGTCATACAAATGCACAATGTTCACCTTGGCAGCCTATTTCTTTCATTTTCGACATTTTCCCCATTAGCATGTGGGCACTTGTACGACTCCATGACTTGCAGAATGAAAAGATACCTTGGCCTGTGCAAGCTCCTCTGTCTTCTCTCCCAACTGCGTCCTCAGGTATTGGTTCGTTTGCACTTGTACTTTCTGGGAAGACTGTGGGGTAAGGGCACGCAGGAAAGTAAATTATC
>NC_051405.1:46458289-46458581 GCF_015228065.2 Penaeus monodon | reverse complement strand
CGTCTATTCATATATCACAAATATGCACAGCAATAAAGGTCTAATTACAATTATGTACTTACTTCAAGCGACGCGACCCTGTCTTGAAGCAAATCGATTTTCGTTTTGAGTTCTTCGTTCTTGGATGCCAGGTCCTGAATTAGGCAAGATTGGTCAGGAAATTATCAAACAGAAACAAGCAATGGATTAGTATTTCAGGTTTCAGTAAAGAAAAATTAGTACAGTCGATCCCCGCTACCCCGGATCTCGTAAATCTGAACTCGGTCAATTTTTTGAGTGGTCAGGCATAATG
>NC_051405.1:46457428-46457804 GCF_015228065.2 Penaeus monodon | reverse complement strand
CAGACAATGGTAAATCATGAAGTGTACGGGAATTTTACCTTTTTCAGGCACCATTATAAATTCTGCAGTGTAGCGCAATACGGTATACGATATGGAAATAGTGTCATAATGATTTAGTATAGCATAAATTCTTAAAAAAGTCAAAACTAAAAGTTTCATTCAGTATTTTCCATCAGTTTCTAAGCGACGGTGAACTGAAACAACTGTCGCGCTTCCCGGCATTTTCTCGACTCGTTCGAACATGTCTCTCCGTTTTTTCCTTTCTTTTTTTACCACCCTCCTGGAGACGGAGATGGAAGAAAGAGAGAGAGAGCGGTTTATGTTGCGAGACGGCGAATCAAGGGGACGTCTACGAGCCTAACCTAACCTTGCCTGT
>NC_051405.1:46456675-46457067 GCF_015228065.2 Penaeus monodon | reverse complement strand
AACTTTCAGCGCACGGGGTGGTATTCAAAAAAGGTCAGACTTTGATAGACCCTATAACGGCAATCAAATGTAATAATGAGATCAAATAACTATTGCAATTAATCAACACTCTATAATATTTTAATAATATTTTTTTCTAATCTCCCTTTCTCCTTCCCTCTCCTCCACTAACACTTACCTTTTGGGATCTGATCTCCTCTCTTTTTTCCATTAGCTTTTTCTTCAGGTCTTTGTTTTCCATCCGCAGATCATATGCCTCAGCCTCCTTCGCTTCATATTCTCCGCTCACGTCCCACACTTCATCCTGAAGATAATGCACGTTAGGTATCTGTGGTTATGACCCCGAGGAAAATACTGTTTGACAGATAGTGTATAACTAGATAACCATATAT
>NC_051405.1:46456498-46456583 GCF_015228065.2 Penaeus monodon | reverse complement strand
GATAGCTGGATAAAAACACAGATTTCGGAAGAAAACTTTATCATCAGTTAATTATTTGGGAATCAAACATACAAGATATATAAGG
>NC_051405.1:46454826-46455953 GCF_015228065.2 Penaeus monodon | reverse complement strand
ATATATATCAAAATGCTTTTCAGCCTTTCCTCCATCGTCCGTCCCTCTATGTAACGTCCCAAACAAAGAACATATTTACCATCCAGTCGGGCGAACTCCACACGATCTAGCCTTAGAATAAAATCAGTTTAAGGTATTGTCTCCTTTCCTTTTGCGAAAACTAATAAAAAAGGGACATTTCCTAGAAAATAAAAACTGCTTCACAGATCTTTGTATTGATTAACCTCCTTGCATTAGTACCAGTATTTGCCAATGTCCATAAACCATACCAACTTCAACTCGTAGCCTGATGCCAGTTCTCTGGCAACTGGGAAGAGCTTGGCTCTGCCAATTGTGTGATTCACCAGGGTTTCCTTCTCGTGTCAGTCTCTCTGCAGCTTACGTCTTTATCGACTAATCTTTCCCTGCCTATCTCTTCCTTTCTGTGTATCTCTCCTCTCCTACATTCTCTAGTTCCCCATACTATCCCATTCACGTTTTTCTTTTTTCTTCTCCCTTTCACAAACTTTTCTCAGTATTTCGCCCGTCTCTCCTGTCACTCCCTCTTGCGCGAACCTTTAGCAATCCCATCTCCTTTTTTTTTTCTTCGATGTTTCCCCTCAAGATTCTGTTCTCCTTCTGCAGATCGGCCACCTCCGTCTCCTTCGCATAATACGTCCTTTTCATGTCCCATACTCGCTCCTCGTGTTTTTCCTGCAAAAGAAAATGATACGCGTTAGGAATGTCTCTGTAGCCATGAGCTACAGGGAAGTAGTATATGTCAGCACAGGCAGACAGGGGGAGTCAGATAACTAGTAATGCTACTTAGAAGACAAAGATATCAAGAAAATGCGAAGCTTCCAGAAGCAAAGGGCATCATCACTGGTTGACTTGCATTCCGGTTTACACTGGGTATTAATCCCTTTCTGTCTTCAGATACAAACTTTTGTATCATGGATGTACTATTTCTTTAAAGAAAACTTAACAAAATAAACATGTAAACATTATATTCTATGGCATACTGTACTGAGGTACACGTCTGATATCATACTGCTGTTTCTCTGCTGGCTGGAAGAGCAAGGTAAGATCTGCCTGTTAAGTTATTTCAAGACGTTTACTTCATTGTAGCGTTTGAGAATATATATTGT
>NC_051405.1:46454668-46454742 GCF_015228065.2 Penaeus monodon | reverse complement strand
GGCTATTCACTCTTCCCTTTTTTATGTCTCTCCTTTTTCTCTTTCTCACTGCTATACTCGCATAAATGTTTCTC
>NC_051405.1:46454346-46454625 GCF_015228065.2 Penaeus monodon | reverse complement strand
CTCATGCACGAACCTGTAGTAATCTGATCTCCTCATTTTTTTTCCTGATGTTCTCCCTCAGGTCTCTGGCCTCCTTCTGCAGATTGGTTGCCTCCGTCTCTTTCGCGTTAAACTTCTCGTTCATCTCCCGGACTTGATACTCGTGTTCCTCCTGCAGGAATAAACGGGTGTCAGGAATGTCACAGGTATGGAATCAGATGAAATGAGACTCAGTGAACAGATTGATTTTGTTCTGAAATGAGGTAAACATTCCAGAAACACATAAAAGAGCATATTTTT
>NC_051405.1:46452530-46453237 GCF_015228065.2 Penaeus monodon | reverse complement strand
AACGATTTTCATATCTTCTTTATACATTTTATTTCAATTCATACATTTTTAAATATAAACAAGATAATATAATTCTACGCTATACTATTTCAGGTTTGATTAAACCATCTACATATATATTACTTTTTCATTATTGCATTTGATCTTTAAGTGTATACTTTTTCTATAAAAAAACTAACCTGTATCTTTTTCTTCCTCTCCTTCCCGACTGCAGTCAATACCCTGGCCTAAAAGTAACTTTATTTAACTCATTTTAGCTTCGTGTCTCATTAGATATGTATTCATCGAAGTGTGGTATTTTTTCTTGCGCATTAAGTAATGATAACAATTCAACAACCATGAGGTCTAGCATAGAGCCAGAACATTTAATGAGTAAGAGCTATAAGTTTTCATTCCGGGCGTGTGTACCATGGAGAAGAATTCCCGAGCAGAGGTGGTCCCCATTAGGTCCTTCGCAGTCCTTCCTTCCTTGTTCTCCTTGTGAACGAAGGCACCGAGCGTCAGCAGTGCGACCACAGCAGGACGCTGCCCTTGTGAAGCTGCCTTGTGGAGGGGTGTGTCGCATGCAGAGTCCTCGGCGTTCACTTTCGCCCCGCTGGCCCAGAGAGCTTCCACCATCGACGCCTGTCCGCAAACGGCCGCCACGTGCATTGGCGTCCTGCCTGGAGATTGTCACAGGTGAAGCAGTCAACAGCACCTTTGCTAAC
>NC_051405.1:46449787-46449856 GCF_015228065.2 Penaeus monodon | reverse complement strand
TATATGATCATCGTATATATATTATTATATAGGATTAATGAATATGAACTTATATAGGAATAAGAAATA
>NC_051405.1:46447781-46447887 GCF_015228065.2 Penaeus monodon | reverse complement strand
TGAATACAGCCCAACCAACAAAAGAGACGCCAGGACATACCAGAACAAAGAGACCAGAAACCCGACAAGCGAGAGACAAAGTGACAGATTGACAAGACGAGACAAC
>NC_051405.1:46447019-46447084 GCF_015228065.2 Penaeus monodon | reverse complement strand
GTGACTGACAGATAAGAGATATACTGACAGATACAGACCAGCGATATATAGAGACCCAGACAAAA
>NC_051405.1:46446783-46446978 GCF_015228065.2 Penaeus monodon | reverse complement strand
AAGAGACAACGAGAGAATAGAGAACAGTACAGACATCAAACGAGACAGACATATAGAACAGTACAGATAGAGATAGAGACAGACCGACAAGACATACAAAAGATAGAGAGAACAAAGAGGAACAGACAATAAACACAGGACCGACATAACAAGAGAAAAATGATAGATAGACAATGATACCAGACAAAACAAGAG
>NC_051405.1:46446222-46446665 GCF_015228065.2 Penaeus monodon | reverse complement strand
TTAAAGGGGACAGACCGACTAGACAAAGACAAAAGACAGAGACAGACAAAGTAGACAAAGAGAACAGACAGGACAAAACAGAGCAGACTGAACAGACACAGAGAACAAAGAAGACTGACGAGACAAACAGAATAAAACCAGACAGACACGAACAGACACAGGGATTCGATTAGATGAGGGTAAAAAACTTGAAGATTACGAAAACCCGGCGGCCGTCACCCCACAATTCCCTCTTGTTCGGGTTCGCCGGCCCTCTCCCGACCATCACCTCTCACCAGGGCCCCGTGGCCCACTTCTCCGTCGCAGCAAGGAGGGCTCCACCCTGTAAAGGAGACGTTTCGTATTAATCGTTACTTTGGTTGTCGTAATGATCAATACGAATGAATTAGAAAGAATTTAATAAGTACGTCGAACGCAAGTCCGCGGCGTCACCGCGGACTTGA
>NC_051405.1:46445940-46446063 GCF_015228065.2 Penaeus monodon | reverse complement strand
ATCGTCTCTCGGAAAATTCTCCTCCGCAAAACAAGGCACATTAACAAAATTAAGGCAGAGCAGGAATGTGCGATAGGAATCAAAAAAAAAACAACGTCACAATCAACTGTACTCAACCTAACT
>NC_051405.1:46445383-46445889 GCF_015228065.2 Penaeus monodon | reverse complement strand
ACACATCTCCTACCAGGCTTTTCCCAGTACCATCCATCCCCCTCCCTCATATCAAATGCCCTCTACCTCCTATAACTCCCGGGAACCCCCTCTCCACAACCCTCTCTGTATCTCTCTCTCTGCCTGTTATAACCATTACCAGCGACCTCTTCCCAGGCTCCCTTCCATGCTGAAATGCCAGCCATCCCGAGGACCCAAAACCACCTCTCAGCAGCAATCACGTCCTTGACAGAAGAGAGCTACCACCACCCAACAGAAAATACGAAGCAGCACACAAATAGCGCCTAGGCGAAGCTTTAAGAAAGAGCAAAGCCAGAAAAAAACACTAGAGGAACTTGAACCAAATCGCCAGTGGAGTAATGCAACTGATATCACCAGGTACACAGAATTCCTTTCCCCCTCCCCCCAGTTCCACGCCCAATCAGTAGTGCCGACAGTCGGATTAACAATCACTGCAGTTGACAATCAAAAATGCCGAAGGATGAGGTTTCGCGTCACCGTCACTT
>NC_051405.1:46445030-46445353 GCF_015228065.2 Penaeus monodon | reverse complement strand
GGAACGACAAGCGTCATAACCTTAACAGAAGCTGATCGGTAAGTAGAACCTGGGCAGTTTAGACGCAGATGCCTATCCCAAGGAATGTCAAAGTTGTCCCCCAAAAACCGATAATACATCGTGATCAGGGGGGTTTGAAAAGGCAAAACCACCCCGACCGACCGACGGTCAGATCACAATGCTGAAAATAGATCACATTAATGCAAGTCCCTCTCCTTGTACATTTTGGATGGGATCTAGCGGTGATGGAATGTTCGTTTTTTTTTTTTCCTATATTTTTAAAACCCTATCCCTTACAATCTTGGGGGACACGTGGAGAAACG
>NC_051405.1:46444635-46444959 GCF_015228065.2 Penaeus monodon | reverse complement strand
GGGGGGGTGGGGGGACATAAGTCCCCCATCAACTCGCGATTTTTTTTAAACTGTAAAGAAAACACACTTTTTTTAATGGATGAACCAAATTACCAAAAGGTAATTTAAAAGTAAAAGAAAGTGCAAAAATGAAAACCCCGAGCCAGGAATCGCTTTACTATTACGAAAATTGGAAAAAAAGATAAACCGAGCCAAATTCGCTTCGGACGACTCAACATGGCGTGTGCGAATGAACCCCAGCCTAAAACGAATTTCTAATAGCGAATATCGCCGTACTGAAAGTGCATTTCTAACCCGGGGGCTCCTTTCCGGACCCCTCCCTTC
>NC_051405.1:46444371-46444593 GCF_015228065.2 Penaeus monodon | reverse complement strand
AAAAAAATCATAACCCGGGGTGCTTACGCTCGTACCCCCTTCGATCGTCGTGTTTTCCTAACCTGTGTGTATTCATTATAATATAACACAAAAATAAAGATAAAGAAGTTTGCGTAGAGCTCTGCTGCGGCACGAAGAAAAATTTGCACCTGCTTACACTTGAGTACTAATATTTTATAAAACGGTCATGTCCTGTGGCATTTCACCGTTTATTACACCTTC
>NC_051405.1:46444119-46444324 GCF_015228065.2 Penaeus monodon | reverse complement strand
AAGTCGATTCTTTGGCAATTATTTGTTGGCATAATGACAAGTTCGAATACCGCGCGCGAACACTGCGACACTTCTGTACTATGGCCAGCAAATCAGCGTATTAAGCGCCATAACAATATGAAACGACATCCTAATTTATGAGCCTTAAAATGTGAGAATTTAGAGAAATTAGTTAAATTTTAATTAATGTACCTTCTAACCATTC
>NC_051405.1:46442670-46443032 GCF_015228065.2 Penaeus monodon | reverse complement strand
CTTCATTCGTTTTGGAGACAACTGTTAAAATCAATATCACCGTGAATTTTACGTGTAAAGTGTGTATCAATCGATAGATGGCAGCAAATGGTTTACTGTCCTTAGTTTCATCTTCTGAGTTGCATGGTATATTTTACAGTAACTTAGCCGATAGAGAAGAAGGAACATTGGTCTCCGAGCGACAAATTTCGGCACAACCTTTACTCTAATATTGTGACGTATTATGTCCTTTCCCGCGCTTTAAAATTTGACTTGCTTGCATATTTGCATGTTGTTTCTTCTATTTTTAGTACCATTTCATGTTTTTTTAGCTAAAATTCCAGGGGTCCTCTAGATTAACCTAATATGGAAATTCTCATATG
>NC_051405.1:46441329-46441681 GCF_015228065.2 Penaeus monodon | reverse complement strand
CTCTAATATCAGAGTTAGTGCGAATAATTTTTAATTTTTTGTGTGTGATAAACGTAAAATTGTCTCACACAAATAAACAAGTACTTCCATATCTCAGCAAATCAGCAGTTAAGACCACTAGCCATATTGTTTTATGACACAAACCTGTGAAAAATTGGGCACATGTGCGCGTGCGTGATACGAATGTGGGAGTGATTGTCTATGGCTTTTCGTGCTTTATTGGTAGTTTACTTTGCAGTGCTGGGCATTTTCTAATGATACATCATTAGCACATCTCTATCCGGGATTCCCATGGGTTGAAACATGGCATATAATACCAGTTTTCAATCCGATACAACGAGTCAATCAACTA
>NC_051405.1:46439166-46440479 GCF_015228065.2 Penaeus monodon | reverse complement strand
CACCAATGACATAGGTTTCAAAATATAAGAATAGTCAAAGACTGCTACCATTATTCCCTGTGTTCCTTATATTAACAGTTACTATGAAATTCACTGTTCTATGTATAAGACAAACCAATGTACCTAGATGGAATAAAGTATTTTTGAATGTTGATTTCTGAAAAATACGTGAACTAAATATCATGAAATATGACAGGAATAAATAATGTAATGAGACTCGTGGAAACAAGGTCGATCATGATGGTAATTAAATGTGGACAATTATTAGAATAATTAAAATAATAATTAAATAATTAGAATAAGATTGAGACTAGGAAAAAAATAGTAGGCATCGAAAGAGGGTGGGGGGAGGGACGCAGAAAGAAAGGGGGAGGAGGAGAGAGAAAATGGGAGAGGAGGAACAAAAGAGAGAGAAGGGTAGAAGAGGACGAGACAAGAGGGTAGAGAAAGAGGAGCAAGAGGAACGAGGAAGAGGGAAGAATGGAAGGGAATAGGAAGAGGAAAATGGGGGGGGGGGGAGAGGAAGAGGAACAAAAGAGGGAGAGAGGAAGAGGAAAAAGGGGGGGGGAGAGGAACAAAAGAGGGAGAGAGGAAGAGGAACAATAGGGGGGGAGAGGAAGGGAAGAAGAGGAAAAGGGACAAGAGAGGAGAGAGGAAGGGAAGGAACAAAGCTGGAAGAGAGGTAGATAAAGAGGAGAGAGAGAATGGGTTGAAGAGAAACTGAGACAGAGAGGGAAGGAGTGGAGTTGATGAAGAGAGAGGAAGCACCAAGAGAAGAGTGGAGGGAAAGGATAGGAAGAGAAAGCAAGAGAAGGGAAGAACAGAAAGGGGAGTAAGTTGAAAGGGAGGAGGAGGAATAAAAACCATATAGAGAGGGGAAATCGAAAGGAATTGAGAAAATATGTGGAGGGAGGAGCTGGGAGTGAAAGTAGAGAGAGGAAGCGAAAAGGAGGGAATAGGGAGGAGAAGGAGAAGAGAAAGAGGCAGGGTGGACGAGAGGAGGCAGAGGGGGAAGGAGAGAGAGAAGTAGGGAGGAAGAGAAGAGTCTGAGAGAAGAGAGAGAAGAGGGACTTGGCTTCGAAGAAAATGATGGAATGGGGATGGAGGAGAATGAAAGAAGAAAATAAGAATGAGAGATAGAAAATGAGAATGGAAAGAATGAGAGAATGGAAAAAGAAGAGAAAGGAGGAATGGGTAAAAGAGAAGAGAAAGAGCGAGGTGACAGAGAGGAGAGGGAGGAAGGAGAGAGAGAAGAGTGAAGAGAAGATGAGAGAATGAGGAGAGAAGAGGGAGGCTTGAAGAAAAGATAATGA
>NC_051405.1:46424482-46424604 GCF_015228065.2 Penaeus monodon | reverse complement strand
GGGGGGAGGTAAACAAAGCTTTGTAAGAATAGTTTTTTTTTATTTGTATTACTTCAAACCCTGTAAGTTGTACCTTGATCTAGACTAGTCCTGGCCAGTCCTAAAAGAAATATTTTTGTATT
>NC_051405.1:46424170-46424461 GCF_015228065.2 Penaeus monodon | reverse complement strand
TTTAAGCAAATTTTAACAAAATATTTTAGCTATTACCTGAATGTGTCCCCCCCCCCCTTTTGAGTGTCTTTAGGCAAGTATATGCTGAATTATTTTACTTATTACTTCCATGTTACAGCTTTTCTACCCTCATGTTTTACTTTTGTCTTAGTTCATGGGGAAAATAATATATCATATTGAAGGTTTTATTTTATTTTTCATATAAAAATTCATATAAAAATTCTTGCATATACCTTTTTTTTTTTACCTTTAATAAAAAATCACTTCTCAGTAATAAAACATGAAGCCTTT
>NC_051405.1:46423705-46424092 GCF_015228065.2 Penaeus monodon | reverse complement strand
GGTGTTTATAATCTTACTGGATGATTTAGGAGCACACGTGTGTCCATGTATACACTTGTATGTGTACGTGGCTAAAGCTTTTTCAGCAAATGTATGTAATTGCACACATTATTGCTTCCATGTGTATACAGACCTGTCCACACATTTTAATCCAAAACAGCAAGAACTGTCCTTTTGAAAATTAAAATTAGAAAAAGGAATAGTTTGAAAATAGGATATTGGAGGAAAGTTACTGACAGAATGAAAGCTAAAACATCCCCAATTTGGTCAGATAAGGAAGGAAGAGTTAGAAACAGACTGAGATGGAGAATGAACAGAAGTATGCTTTAAAACACAGAAGACATGACACTACACCTTTGGCAAATGTTTTTACTATTCAGAAAATTG
>NC_051405.1:46422862-46423669 GCF_015228065.2 Penaeus monodon | reverse complement strand
AACCCCTCTAAAAGTCAGCATCAAGAGTAAAGTGCCTTTGCTCAGGAGCTGACATGACCCCACACTTTTGGTATTCTCCAACACGTTTCTCAAAAGTTGGTTTTGGCCTCAAGTGAAAATTCTCCATGAGTCAAAGGGATTCTCAACACCGAACATCTTCTCGGATCCCAGTTCCAAGAGCAATCGGTCAGCCACAAACTCAATGTACTGCCTCATGAGGAAACAGTTCATCCCAAATGGGGTTGCGGGGCAGGGCATCTGTCAGGAACTCTTGCTCAATCTTAACAGCACCAGAATAATCTCCCGACTCTCTCATTTAAGACGATTTACCAATGTTTGAACATCAGGCTGCAAGTCAGTATGGAGCCCCTCGTCCCTTTGAGATCAATTCGTTGCTGAAAGTCAAACCAGGCATAAGACCCGCGTTTCTTTAGCCAGAAAATCACAAATGAACCACTGAAGAAATTCCCTCTACTGCAGCAAAGGCAACTATCCTTTCAGCATACGAGGCAGTCTCATGAGCAATCCACTTTAGGGCCCAGTCAGCCTTCTTCCTCACACATGGTAGGGTCTCAATTTCATTGAACAACCTTGCCCGTTCAGTAGGGTCCTTAACATATGTATCAATCAGAAGACTGTACATCTCACTGTGAATGTTCTCCATTGCAATCTGGGAAACCATAGAAGCCGCGCGCTTCTGGAACTTGGACTTCCTTTTGAGAGTAAAAATTTTCAAATATTTATCAAGTCATATTTAAGGGCAGAAGTGCCAAATAGTGGGAATTTTTATTAAAAAAGTTCATGTCT
>NC_051405.1:46422320-46422819 GCF_015228065.2 Penaeus monodon | reverse complement strand
ATTTTAAACATCCACACATGTAGTCGCAATAAACATACATATTCCTTATTTATTTGCACAACCAGACTGGAGCGCACACAAATAGAGCACAATGAGCAAAGCAATAGTCAAGGAGAGAACAGAAATACTCACTGGGAAAAACTCTCGACTAAGTTTCATTAACGATGCCATCCGAGGCTGCAAAGAATGCAAGAACATGAGAAATGAAGTGTCGTTCTTCATCTTCAACTTTTCCCCAGTCACCAAGTCCTGTGAAGAGAGGCTAATTAGGGAAACTAGCGAAACAAATGAGAAAAAGATTTAGATAATAGCATATAAAGTAGCAGACAACTGAAAAAAGAAAGGAAGAATGAATTATAGACATTTAAAATTTATCTATATTAGGGACTTGGTAATATTTACCAAAAAAATTAAGTACTATTCCCTAATTCCAATCAGTCTACATTCTGTTTTTAATGGTAGTTTGATTTCAATTTATGTTGGATGCCCCCCCAGGAAT
>NC_051405.1:46421384-46421541 GCF_015228065.2 Penaeus monodon | reverse complement strand
AATACAGCGGTATTGTGCTGTTGCGATTGCAATGAATGATACCGTCGTCGTTATCATTCTTTGCTATCATTATTCATTTGTTACTGAAATGGTATTTCATATTTACGTCTTTAATTATTTAAATATCTTATTCATAAAAAAAAATCTAAGAACTCAT
>NC_051405.1:46421243-46421323 GCF_015228065.2 Penaeus monodon | reverse complement strand
GTATGTTCTTTACTGATATCATCGTTGTGCTGTTATTAATTGTCGTTGTTGTTATTATAACTAAACAATGTATTATTGTA
>NC_051405.1:46417936-46418412 GCF_015228065.2 Penaeus monodon | reverse complement strand
TCCGTTGCCAATATTAGTAGTACTATCGTTATAACACGGTACCGTTAAATCAACTATGGAGTGTATTTTTATATACATTTAAAAGTATCAGGTTTCTTTTCTAGGCACATTCTAGTTGTTTTTGGTAAAAAGAGGCAGAATTTTAAGATATATTCAGGTGCATAATTCACAGCTTACAAAAAAGAAAAAAAAATGTATACCTAATAGTGATGGCAATGATGATGATGTTCTGTATGCCTCTTGCAACTGTTTTTATCATTACTGTTTCGTTTTCGATACTGGTCTCGTTGTTCTCAGTAGGAAAAAAATATATTGACATAAGACGAGGCCTGTACTGTAATTATTACTTTCATGTGCTTTTTTGTTGATATTGTACAAGGCATGCTAGTAATACATTTATTTCTACATTAAGGAATGTTACTAGAATTGTTATAATTATGTTTTCATCATTGTCATCGACAATTGAATGTTGTTTT
>NC_051405.1:46416471-46417074 GCF_015228065.2 Penaeus monodon | reverse complement strand
ACGTCTACAAAATCAGCAGCATGGAAATAACCAGCATACTGCCTCCCCCAGATAAAGAGAAGTGTGAAACTAGCGTCTATAGGCAGTTTAAGCTTTGGAATTAGTGTACCTCTTCCATGGCCATTCAATATTTATCATTTATAGGCGCGATCCATGGAAATTCCACATAAAAGATTAAGAGGTATTTCTCCCCTCTTCTCTCCCTCTTTCATTTTCCTCCTTCTGTCACTCGTCTCCCCTCGCACTCTCCCTTTCCCTCTCCCTCTCTCTTTCCCTTCCCCTCTCCCTCTCCTCCCTTCCCCTCTCCTTCTCCCTTCTCCTCTCCCTCTCCTTCTCCCTCTCCCTTCCCCTTTCCCTTTCTCTCTCCCTCTATTTTCCCATTCCCGCTCTGCCACTTCCTCTCACTTCCATAACTTTCTTAAATTCATCCCTCCCCTCTCACTTTAAGGCTGCATCTGCCCCCTCCCATTTTCCTCCTCTTCCTCTTTAACCTTCCCCACTTCCTTCGCTTCTTGTCCCTGTTCCTCTCTCTCCCTTGCCCCTTTTCTCTCTGAACTTCCTCTTTCACCTTCCTCTCTCTGCTTCTCGCTTTTTCACTTTTCT
>NC_051405.1:46416332-46416418 GCF_015228065.2 Penaeus monodon | reverse complement strand
TTCCCTTTACCCATCAGGCTTTTCTCTTTAAGTCCCTCCGCTTCCCCTTCTTCCCCACTTCCCCATCTTGCTGTTCTCTTTAAGCC
>NC_051405.1:46415407-46415944 GCF_015228065.2 Penaeus monodon | reverse complement strand
GAGTTAGAGCACGATTCTAATACATTCGTAATAAGGTGCATATTCATGCGAATGTGTCTGAGAGAGAGATTCTTTAATATTCATGAGGCAGTTATCACATTTATATAAAAATCCAGCGATTTCAACACAGCACTCACATGGAGAAAGATTTGAGAGGCGCCACGTTCAATTCCCATTTAAATGAGTCGATTTCAAGTCAAATGGAATATCTTTTGTGACGTTCGGGCGACATATGAGCTGACTAAATACATAATTGTGTAAATAGGCTTATTTTATACTCCTGCAAAAAAAATTTTGCATCATGAATTGGTACGAAAGTAAATTAATATAAATTCATAATTCAGAGAAATAAATGCATGGTGTATATTGCTCTATTTATAATATGTATCAAAAATCTCTAAAGTAGAATATCTAAAAAAATATATAATTAAATTAAAAATATAGAACTAAATATTTCTAATAATATTGTTTTTCTGTCTTTTTGCTTCCCTTTCACCGATGATGGTTTAGATGTTACAGCATTAACATGAAATTCTT
>NC_051405.1:46414501-46414844 GCF_015228065.2 Penaeus monodon | reverse complement strand
TTTTTGCTTTCATTTCTCCTCGACTTCGCTGCCAAGCATTTCATGCACGACATGGAATTGCTTTATTGATAAATCATGGCTTTTCAGCGCAAATGCACGATGATCATGCATACTCCCTGGATCTAAGCACATAAATATTTATTCCGCTAAGCAGAATTGTCATCCACTTATTCGACATATTGCCAGGTTACCATGCAATAATATTTTATTGTCATTCGCAACTTTGGCGATATTTGACACATATCAGGAGTATCCATTGACAACCTTCCGTGCAACGTATCGATTGTAAGCCAAGATCTGATACTGGTATATTGTCACACGATCATGTTCTCTCAGTACTACG
>NC_051405.1:46414125-46414376 GCF_015228065.2 Penaeus monodon | reverse complement strand
ATCATCATCATCATATTTTGTCAGTTGAGTTCAATTTCTTTGCTTTATGATTTAGGAATGTGCAGTCGTGAGCAAGTCTAATAACAGAAGAATTTTGCTTATGAGTGTGTGTTTTTGTGTGCAAAAGCAGCAGAAGGAAACTTGATATTCTTCTAAAGAGGTGAGTATATATAAAGAAATATATATGTTATGAGTTAAGAAGCCTGCTGTTTATTCCAAATGCGCAAGGCGCTCTGATATATGTGTGTGTC
>NC_051405.1:46411433-46411500 GCF_015228065.2 Penaeus monodon | reverse complement strand
TGTGTGTGTTTTTTATATACATATATTTTTTACTTTTTTTTTTAATTTTCAAACATATATTACCTAA
>NC_051405.1:46410232-46410466 GCF_015228065.2 Penaeus monodon | reverse complement strand
GCTAGGAATATTAATCATGTTTTCCCTTCCAGCCTCAAGCCAGCACAGAAGATGAGCCTCTCCTGCGTGAGAACCCTGGTAAGTTCGTCATTTTCCCCATCCAGTTTGAGGACATCTTCAAGATGTACAAGAAGGCTGTTGCTTCATTCTGGACGGTTGAGGAGGTTGACTTGTCCAAGGTATTTTTTCCGTGATTTATTTTCATATTGGTATCTTGGAAGCCTATTTTAAAAA
>NC_051405.1:46407035-46410173 GCF_015228065.2 Penaeus monodon | reverse complement strand
TCCCTCAATCTTCCCCTCACTCACTTTTTTCCCTTCTTTCTCTTTCCCTCTCTCACTCTCCCTCTTTCCCTCTCTCACTCTCCCTCTTTCCCTCTCTCACTCTCCCTCTTTCCCTCTCTCACTCTCCCTCTTTCCCTCTTCACTCTCCCCCCCCTCTTTTCCCCTCTTTCCCCCCTCACTCTTAAAACTTTCCTTTCTCCAATTTCCCTTTCCCCCTTTTTTTTCCCTCTCCACTTCTCACTCTTTCCCCCTTCACTCCCACTTTTCCCCCTTCACTCTCTCATTTTCCCTCTCTACTCTCTCCTCTTTCCCTCTCCCCTTTCCCCCCTTTTCCCCCTCCCCCTCTTCACTCTTTCCCTCTTCACTTCCCATCTTTCCCCCCCATTTCCCCTCTTTCCCTCTCTCCTCCAAACCCTTTTTTCTCTCACCTTTCACTCTTTCCCTCTTCCCCTCTCTCCTCTTTCCCTCTCCACTCCCCTCCTCTTTTCCCCCTCTCCCTCTCCATCTTTCCCTCCTCAATCTCACTCTTTCCCTCTCTCACCTCTCAACTTTCCCTCTACTCTTCATCTTTCCCTCTCCTCTCCCCTTTTCCCCCTTTCACTCTTCACTCTCTCATCTCTCACCTTTCCCTCTCTTTCCACTCTTCACTCTTTTCCCTCTCTCACTCTTCACCTTTCCCTCTCTCCTCTTAAAATCTTTCCCCTCCCTCTCTCACTCTTTCATCTTACTCTCTCACTCTTTCCCTTCTACTCTCCACCTTTTTCCCCCTTTCCCTTCTCTTTCTTCCATCTTCCTCTTTCCCCTCTCTTTTCCCCCCTTTTCCCCCTTTTCACTCTCTCCTCTTTCCCTCTCTCACTCTTTCCCCCTCCATCTTTCCTCTCCACCTTTCCCCTCTACTCTTCCTCTCTCACTCTTTTTCCCCCCCTCATCTTTCCCTCCCTCCTTTCCTCCCCCATTTTTCCCCCCTACACTCTTTCCCTCTTCACTCTTTCCCTCTCTCATCTTTCCCTTCCAAAACCCTTTTTTCTCCACCTTTTCCCTTTTACTCCCCTCCCCATTTTCCCTCTCTCACTTTCCCTCCCTCATTTTTCCCTCCTCACTCTTCCCCTCTCACTTTTCCCCTTCACTCTTTCCCTCCCTCACTCTTTCCCTCCCTCACTCTTTCCCTCTTCACTCTCTCACCTTTCCTCTCTCAATCCTCACTCTTTCCCCCTCCTCCTCTTTCCCTCCCCCCCCTTTTCCCCCCCTCACTCTTTTCCCCCCTCATCTTTTCCCTCCTTTACTTTTCCCTCTCCATCTTTCCCTCTCTCACTCTTTCCCCCTCTCCTCTTTCCCCCCTCTCATCTTTCCCTTCTCCCCTCTTTCCCCTCTCACTCTTTCCCTCTCTCACTCTTTCCCCCTTTTCCTCTTTTTCCCCCTCTCAATCTTTTCCCCCCCTCATCTTTTCCCCCCCCACTCTTTCCCCCTCTCATCTTTCCTTCTCACTCTTTCCCTCTTCACCTTTTCCCCTCTCACTCTTTCCCCTTCACCTTTCCCTCTCTCACTCTTTCCCTCTCTCACTCTTTCCTCTCTCACTCTTTCCCTCTCTACTCTCCCTCTCTCACTCTTTCCCTCCCTCACTCTTTCCCTCCCTCACTCTTTCTCCCCTTTTCCACTTTTCCCTCTCTCATTTTCCTTC
This sequence comes from Penaeus monodon, assembly GCF_015228065.2. Taxonomy (NCBI): domain Eukaryota; kingdom Metazoa; phylum Arthropoda; class Malacostraca; order Decapoda; family Penaeidae; genus Penaeus; species Penaeus monodon. Next base: position 46,408,495 of record NC_051405.1, on the reverse strand, counting down.
CCCCTCTCACTCTTTTTCCCCCTTCCACTCTTTCCCTCTCTCACTTTCCCTCTCTCTCTTTCCCTCTCTCACTCTTTCCCCCCTCACCTTTCCCTCTCTCACTCTTTCCCCCTTTTCCCCTCTTTCCCTCCTCACTCTTTCCCCCTCTCACTCTTTTTCCCCCTCTCATCTTCCCTCCTTTACTCTTTCCCTCTCTACTCTTTCCCTCTCTCACTCTTTCCCTCTCTCACTCTTTCCCTCTCTCACTTTTCCCTCTCTCACTTTCCCCCTTTCCCTTTCCCCCCCTCATCTTTCCCTCCTCCTCTTTCCCCTCTACTCTTTCCCTCTCTCACTCTTTTCCCTCTCCACTCTTTCCCTCCCCCTCTTTCCTCTCTCATCTTTCCCTCTCTCATTTTTCCCTCTCCACCTTTCCCCCTCTCCCCTCTTTCCCTCTCTCACTCTTTTCCCCCTCTCACCTTTCCCCTCCACTCTTTCCCCCTCTCACTCTTTCCCTCTCTCACTCTTTCCCTCTCTCACTCTTTCCCTCTCTCACTCTTTCCTCTTCCTCTTTTCCCCCTCTACTCCCCCCTTCCCTTTTCCCCCTCTCCTCTTTCCCTCCTTTCCCCTTTCCCCCCTCTCTTTCCCTCCTCACTCTTTTCCCCCTCTCCTCCTTCCCTCTCTCCCTCTTTCCCTCTCTCTTTTTTTCCCTCTCTCCTCTTTCCCTCTCTCACTCTTTCCCTCTCTCACTCTTTTCCCCCCTTTTCACTCTTTCCCTCTTCATCTTTCCTCTCTCATCTTTCCCCCTCTCATCTTTTCCCCCTCTCATCTTTCCCCCCTTTTCACTCTTTCCCTCTCTCACCTTTCTTTCCCTTTTCCCCCCTCATCTTCCCCCCTCATCTTTCCCTCCCACTCTTTCCCTCTCTCACTCTTTTCCCCTCTCACTCTTTCCCTTTTCACTCTTTCCCCCTCTCCTCTTTCCCTCTCTCACTCTTTCCCTCTCTCACCCCTTTCCCCCTTTCACTCTTTCCCTCCTCACTCTTTCCCTTCACCTTTCCTCCTCACTCTTTTCCCCCTCTCACCTTTCCCTCCTCACTCTTTTTCCCCCTCTCACTCTTTCCTCTCTCCTCTTTCCCTCTCTCCTCTTTCCCTCTCTCTTTCCCTCTCTCATCTTTCCTCTCTCACTCTTTCCCCCTCCACCCCTTTTCCCCTCTCCCCTCTTTCCCTCTTCCCCTCTTTCCCCCTCTCACTCTTTTTCCCCCTCTCACTCTTTCCCTCTCTCACTCTTTCCCCCTCTCACTCTTTCCCTCCACTCTTTCCCTCTCTCACTTTTCCCTCTCTCACTCTTTCCCTCTTCACTCTTTTCCCCCTCCACCTTTCCCTCTCTCACTCTTTCCCCCTCCACTCTTTCCCCCTTCACTCTTTCCCTCTCTACTTTTCCCTCTCTCACTTTTCCCACCCCCTCTCTCACTCTTTCCCCTCCA
>NC_051405.1:46406579-46406725 GCF_015228065.2 Penaeus monodon | reverse complement strand
GAGAGTGGCCCAAGTTGCTGAAAATTCATGATCTTGTAGTCGACAGGGAAATTATTAGTTCTTAGTTCTTGTGAAATGGATACGAGGACCTAGAATAGGTTTGAATACAAATGGACTGTGAATGAGTTAGTGCTTGATGGGGTGGG
>NC_051405.1:46406004-46406545 GCF_015228065.2 Penaeus monodon | reverse complement strand
ATAGGATTATCATTGGCGGAAGGAGAATACTTGTTTTGGCCATCAACATCAATTGAAATCAAAACTACCAGTTAAAAAACAGAAATGTAGGACCTGATTGGAGAATTAGGGAATAGTACTTAATTTATTTTGGTAAATAATTACCAAGTACCTAATATAGATCAATTTAATGTTCTATAATTCATTCTTCCTTTCTTTTTTCAGTTGTCTGCTACTTTATATGCTATTATCTATAATCTGTTCTCATTTGTTTCGCTAGTTTCCCTAATTTAGCCTCTCTTCACAGGACTTGGCTGACTGGGAAAAGTTGAAAGATGAAGAACGACACTTCATTTCTCATGTTCTTGCATTCTTTGCAGCCTCGGATGGCATCGTTAATGAAAACTTAGTCGAGAGATTTTGCCAAGTGAGTATTTCTGTTCTCTCCTTGACTATTGCTTTGCTCATTGTGCTCTATTTTGTGTGCGCTCCAGTCTGGTTGTGCAAATAAATAAGAATGAATATGTATGTTTATTGCGACTACATGTGTGGATGTTTAAAA
>NC_051405.1:46404724-46405963 GCF_015228065.2 Penaeus monodon | reverse complement strand
ATAAGACATGAACTTTTTTTAATAAAAATTACACTATTTGGCACTTCTGCCCTTCATATGACATTGATAATAATTTGAAAATTTTTACTCTCACAGGAAGTCCAAGTTCCAGAAGCGCGCTGCTTCTATGGTTTCCAGATTGCAATGGAGAACATTCACAGTGAGATGTACAGTCTTCTGATTGATACATATGTTAAGGACCCTACTGAACAGGCAAGGTTGTTCAATGCAATTGAGACCCTACCATGTGTGAGGAAGAAGGCTGACTGGGCCCTAAAGTGGATTGCTCATGAGACTGCCTCGTATGCTGAAAGGATAGTTGCCTTTGCTGCAGTAGAGGGAATTTTCTTCAGTGGTTCATTTGCTGCTATTTTCTGGCTAAAGAAACGCGGTCTTATGCCTGGTTTGACTTTCAGCAACGAATTGATCTCTAGGGACGAGGGGCTCCATACTGACTTTGCATGCCTGATGTTCAAACATTTGGTAAATCGTCCTTCAAATGAGAGAGTCCGGGAGATTATTCTGGATGCTGTTAAGATTGAGCAAGAGTTCCTGACAGATGCCCTGCCCTGCAACCTCATTGGCATGAACTGTGTCCTCATGAGGCAGTACATTGAGTTTGTGGCTGACCGATGCTCTTGGAACTGGGATCCGAGAAGATGTTCGGTGTTGAGAATCCCTTTGACTTCATGGAGAATATTTCACTTGAGGGCAAAACCAACTTTTTTGAGAAACGTGTTGGAGAATACCAAAAGTGTGGTGTCATGTCAGTCCTCCTGAGCAAAGGCACTTTACTCTTGATGCTGACTTTTAGAGGGGTTATTTCTTTCATTATTTATTTTCTTTTCCATTCCTTATTTTCCAATTTTCTGAATAGTAAAAAACATTGCCAAAGGTGTAGTGTCATGTCTTCTGTGTTTAATGCATACTTCTGTTCATTCTCCATCTCAGTCTGTTTCTAACTCTTCCTTCCTTATCTGACCAAATTGGTGATGTTTTAGCTTTCATTCTGTCAGTAACTTTCCTCCAATATCCTATTTTCAACTATTCCTTTTTTCTAATTTTAAATTTTCAAAAGGACAGTTCTTGCTGTTTGGATTAAAATGTGTGGACAGGTCTGTATACACATGGAAGCAATAATGTGTGAAATTTACATACATTTCCCTGAAAAGCTTTACCCACGTACACATACAAGTGTATACATGGACACACGTGTGCTCCTAAATCATCCAGTAAGAT
>NC_051405.1:46404355-46404635 GCF_015228065.2 Penaeus monodon | reverse complement strand
AAAGGCTTCATGTTTTATTACTGAGAAGTGATTTTTTATTAAAGGTAAAAAAAAAAAGGTATATGCAAGAATTTTTATATGAATTTTTATATGAAAAATAAAATAAAACCTTCAATATGATATATTATTTTCCCCATGAACTAAGACAAAAGTAAAAAAATGAGGGTAAAAAGCTGTAAAAAGGAAGTAATAAGTAAAATAATTCAGCATATACTTGCCTAAAGACACTCAAAAAGGGGGGGGGACACATTCAGGTAATAGCTAAAATATTGTTTAAAAA
>NC_051405.1:46404201-46404329 GCF_015228065.2 Penaeus monodon | reverse complement strand
CCCTAATACAAAAATATTTCTTTTAGGACTGGCCAGGACTAGTCTAGATCAAGGTACAACTTACAGGGTTTGAAGTAATACAAATAAAAAAACACTATATTCTTACAAAGCTTTGTTTACCTCCCCCC
>NC_051405.1:46397542-46398898 GCF_015228065.2 Penaeus monodon | reverse complement strand
GAAAATTCCTTTTGAAAATAAAAACGTTAACATGAACCAAGGGAGATAACACTTGCCTTGTTATTTTTCTTGCCCAATTTATTCTCGGTCTTCTCTACCTCCTTTGTCCCATTCTTCTCCTTCAAGACCTGAAAAATAATAAAAACGCACTTGAAAATTAAGACAAACGAATCCGAACTGACGGCACAAAATCACGGCGCTCGCTGCAACAAGACTGGGGTCCGCGTGACAAAGGAAGGCGGGCGAGGCCCGGGGGCCCTCCCCGCGCGGCCGAATGAAACGCGAAAACTAGCTCCACGGGCGACGAGGAGCGAAAGGCGAAAAATGGGAGAAGGAAAGGTTATCGAAATAATGGGATTAGAACAAACATGTGCGACAACAAAAATAGAAGAATGATATACAAGCGGTATAACTAAATGAAAAACAAAACGTCGTAAGTACATAAAAAGCCACATAGCAATACTGAATGCACGATGCACTTAATAATTAAATCCTAAAAGATGTATTTAAGATATATTTAAAACTTACCCGATTTTCCTTATTTTCGATGCTCAGGTTGTTCACTCTCTCTGCAAGAACGTTAGCGGGCATCTTGTCAACTTAAAGGTGCTAAGATGGAAATTATTTTTTTCAAAAAGTGATAAGAAGTTAAAATAAACTTGCGATGAGCGGTAGCGGGAATCCGAGGAGTTCCAAAGTAGTCGTGTACTTTCCCTCGGTGTCTGGATTCAGTCTGATGGATTGAATGAATTTCCTCAAATTTGGCGCGTAGAAGCGCGTGGTTATCTTCTCAGCCAATCAGCGACGAGGTAGGCGTGGTTTTGGGAGTGGCTTCAGCCAATGAGAGATAAAATACGTTTGACATTGAACCAATCAGAAAAGAGAAAATGATGTTACTCATCTCTACCAATCAGAATTGAGAATTATGTAAACGTCTAGTATTCCTCCGCGTAACAGACAATTATATAAAACCAAAGACTGAAATATATCTAATTTCAGATAAGTTTTCTCAAGCACAATTGATCACTTATATCATTTACATTTGTATCTAACATCGAAAGTAAAAATTAAACGATAAAATGTCATTTATATATGAGTACTAGTTTCTCTCCAGTGAATGGTTGCGTAAATGAATATGCCACATTTCGAGATTTAGTTCCTATCTTAAGATAAATTATGGAATCCTCATAAATTATTACAGCAAAATAAATAAATATCATAATTGTACATAATCTATTACATTTCTAGTATGGCATTCCTTATTTCATGTGTAAAACTTAAGCATTAAACTTCATGTTTGGCACCAGTGGCGCGCCAAAAGTTTGTATTTTTTTGTCAAATTTTGATTTTTTACTG
>NC_051405.1:46396001-46396240 GCF_015228065.2 Penaeus monodon | reverse complement strand
TCCAAAACGGCATCTTTTCTCTCCAACAACTCAGGTGCTGGCAGCAAGCTATGTGTGCATATGGAAATGTACAGGAGTGTGTGTACTGTTCATTCAATGCATATATTACATAAGTATGTGTACATATAAGTTCAACAGGTGTGTGTATGAACATGCATCTACGTTTAGTACGCAAGTTCGTAACCGCCGTGCGCGGGATGAGCCTCAGGAAGTTTTGGTTAGAACTGAATTGTAATTGG
>NC_051405.1:46395250-46395321 GCF_015228065.2 Penaeus monodon | reverse complement strand
ATGTATTGCTGAACTTCTTCATCGTCGATTTTCACATGCTAAAGACGTGACATAGCGATCCATATACATCA
>NC_051405.1:46393372-46393461 GCF_015228065.2 Penaeus monodon | reverse complement strand
GGGTACTCGGTCTGTTCATGAAAAATAATATATATGCATATACTTACGTAAAGGGAGGAGGTGTCAAATCAGAAATCTGCCTCTTTCTG
>NC_051405.1:46392917-46393324 GCF_015228065.2 Penaeus monodon | reverse complement strand
CACTAGTTCTTTCCTCAGCGCATGAAGACTTGCACGAACGCTCCCACGAACGCCTGGTTCAGTGTCAACAAATCATCTAGAGGTGAGCACACTCAAGGGTGAGAATAAAAAAAAAAAAAAGAAATTAAGGAACCACAGAAGGGTAAGCTACACAGCAAGAAGGTTTTAAGAAAAAGGAGCCTAGAAGTATATTCATTAAGTTTCTAAACTCGTCCAAAAGGAGAAAGAAAAGGAAAAGTTAAGTTTTCGGAAATCAAGTACGGGTGGCTATTTCGTAGGAAACACATTTTTCTATTTGATTTTGTTTTTTTCAACCACCATTTCAGTGGCAAAACCACCATTTCTATGAGTTTTGGGTACCAACCGCCGTGATCACAGACATAATGCATGCATTTCAAATTCCAAAG
>NC_051405.1:46392529-46392868 GCF_015228065.2 Penaeus monodon | reverse complement strand
GACGGGGCGTCGCCCCCTGTAACCCTCTTTTTAGGGGACTGCTGTCCCCATGCCCCACCTGGGACAACAAATCAAAACAAGAGAAATGCTTGGCAACACAAATATAACATAACCATGACCAATGCCTGCCTGATAATCAGAAAAGATAGCAAAGAATTAAAGATATTAGCTTATTATTAGAGAAGAAATGTTTTAGATTAATGTGTTTTATTGATATCTGGTGTCAAAAATGAAGTAAGTTCACCTGTTCTAATACTGAAATTTTACCTCTAATACTAGGGGCTGTGGCCCCTGCTACTCTGCTCCTGGGGGCTAATGCCCTTCATTATTGGCCCAGGA
>NC_051405.1:46390961-46391074 GCF_015228065.2 Penaeus monodon | reverse complement strand
GTTCTATCAATCTAAATGAAGAGTTGGTTGCAGAGACCATCTTAGCAACTTCTTCATCAAGGTTTTCTTCTTCATAAGTTGTCTTTATAATAAATGTGTCCAAAGTTGTTGCT
>NC_051405.1:46390520-46390840 GCF_015228065.2 Penaeus monodon | reverse complement strand
CTTCTGACGATTCAGTTAGTAACTTCTGACATTTTTCTCTGAGATTTCATTCTGTAAGTTAACTCAGGAATGAGTGGCTTTAACACACAAACTACTACACAGTGGAACAAGTCTGCCCATGCCATAGCATGATGTATACAAGAACAGGAATCAGGACAGAGAGATGATGCAATCCTGGCCAATGGCAATAAGTAATGCTTTAGTATACATCTACAGGAAAATGAAGAAGTGAAGAAAATTGTTTATGACCAATTCTGCACAGAGAATCCATGGTGGTCAGATGAGGGTCTATTGGGAAATAGGATGATTGGATTGGTATC
>NC_051405.1:46390041-46390311 GCF_015228065.2 Penaeus monodon | reverse complement strand
GATTGCAAGATTGAATGGCTGTAAAACAAATCAGTTAACTGTTTGTAGTTCAGAATATGTCTTACACGCAGCTGATCATGATGTTAATAATACATATGGAATCCTCGCACTCTCTGCTACTCACATATGTAGGAATTATGCTGCAGAAACCCCCCCATCCTCCACAAGCTTGGTCCCAATGAATGTAATCAGGGAAATTGTGTATAATTTTAGTTTCACACAGTCATATAGTCCAAGGTAAATATTGAATGTAATGGATTGAACGGAAAA
>NC_051405.1:46387964-46388207 GCF_015228065.2 Penaeus monodon | reverse complement strand
GCATCGCGCTGGGATTACACGTCCTCATCTTTACATCAGTGCCATCCTGTGGGATCATCATACAACCACTTATATTATATTGGTGGCACCTTGTGGGATTCTTCGTCCCCTTATATATTACATTGGTGCCAGCCACTGGGATCATACGTCCCCACAATATTACATTGGTAGCACCTTGTGGGATCCACACTCCCCCGTATATTATATTGGTGGCATCCACTGGGATTATCTCCCACGTATCCT
>NC_051405.1:46383137-46383543 GCF_015228065.2 Penaeus monodon | reverse complement strand
TTCAGAGCAAACAAAGGAGCCATGTCTTTCTTTGGGTATAAAACTTCCACGATGACAAGGGTGAGTTGATAACCATTTTAAAAATAGCAGACACAGTATTAGGTAATTAAGAATATGGAAAGCAGTTATTTTTCACTCATATCTGAGCACTATATTTGTTTTTGGGGTTGCTGAACTAGGAACATGAGACATCCCTATACTTCTTCAGTAACTTTAGTAGTTCACTAAGCTGTTAATTGATATGCTCTCAAGACATATGCATCCCCTGAGTGGTATACAATTTCTGTATTTTCTAAATGACATTTTTAGCACTTTTAAGTATTCCTTCATATGCACAAATGCATTTCATAATATTCTTTATGAAAAAGTGCATTTATATTTGAAGTTTGTTGTACATCAAGCAGCC
>NC_051405.1:46382488-46382611 GCF_015228065.2 Penaeus monodon | reverse complement strand
CCCCATGGTGAGATTGTAAAGGGTTTAATCTTTGGATTGAAGCTTTGGGAATTGAACCGGGGACAGACTGATGCAAGAACTGTATTCACTGAAAAATATTTAGATAAAGGTATGATCTCCAGT
>NC_051405.1:46382229-46382375 GCF_015228065.2 Penaeus monodon | reverse complement strand
GGATGATGTAATTCGAATAAGACCTCAAAATATTTGGACTCGTTTATCAAGGGTGACATAGTTTGAAATAAGTACCCCAGAGAGTCAGTGTACAGTAAAACCTCACATGTAGCGAATCTGCACTTACTGAAATCATAGACCATTTT
>NC_051405.1:46380277-46380438 GCF_015228065.2 Penaeus monodon | reverse complement strand
TTAGAATAGGCAACACTGAGGAACAAGAAGGGTGGGTAAGAGACATAAGCAGAATATGGAATTTGATATTTACTAATTTTACCCTCCTTCATCCTCCCACTTTTAGGAACAGTCCCATTAAAACCTCTTCTTAGCTTGATTACCTAGCCCAGTGGTTCTTT
>NC_051405.1:46378712-46379994 GCF_015228065.2 Penaeus monodon | reverse complement strand
GACCAGTGTTCATGCCATAGCTACGAGTATATAGAGCAGGGTAAATTTATGTTTCCAGTTGCATGGTTTGGTATGATACTGGGATCTGCCATTGTGAGTGAGTTAAAGGAGAAAATCATAACAACATTGATTTAATTTAAACTAATGATAACCTCTTTCAACAGATATCTTGTACAACTCTGAAAAAGGAAATGATTATGAAGTTGATTACCAAGAGAACCAAAATGGGACACGTCTCACCATTCGTTGCAATGTTAGTTAAGATTCGTGTGATCTCTTTCAAGTATAACTAGCTGTTAGTAAACTTCCATGCTCTTTGTCCCTGCTGCTTTTCCATGCTTATTTCCTGCTGTTTCTTGCTTCTCAATGTGCTCTCTCTTCTCTGTTTTTTGCTGCATCTGTTGTTGCTTTTTCTTGACCCACTTCCTTCTTTGGATTGACACATTGTTTTTTGTATGTGTGAGAATGCTGCCAGGTATACTGTACATTGTAAGCTTTAGTAATTGCAAGTGTGAAAACTAATATAATCTGTTCACTTGACTGATAGCTGGAACCTAGAAGTATTTGATGCAGTGCTGCTCAGTGGTAGCAGTAAATGAACATAAATTATTTTTATTGATTTATGATTATGTATCTAAATTTCTTTACCTAAAAGTATACATTTTATATTTACAATAATTATTGTAGCTAAGTTAGGAAAAGCTTGCATAATAAGTGTAAAAAAAAAAAATCAAAGTTGATTATAAAGGTTTATAAAAGCAATGAGTAAATTTCCAGTAACATTGATAAGCGGCATTCGCATCAGCCGTCTACTTATGGTTTTAAAAAGCAGTGTTAACAATTGCAGAAGCTCCTGTAAATGTTTGTTTAACAATTGCAGAAGCTCCTGTAAATGTTTGTTTGCTTATGGTTTTCATTTTTCTGTATATAATTATTTGTCCTTCTCTCACCGGGTAAATTATTTGCATCTGACTTTATTTTATGTGCTTTAGAGAAGACAGATGACATGCACAGCATAACTACTGCTTACATCTGACACAAGCACATGCCAGTTCAGTTGAACAGTTTGTTATTTTTATATTTATTTGCTTTCTATTAGTCACAGTATTTTGGAATATAAAGAATCATTTAAGCATTATTTCTAATATGTTATACCACCTCTTATTTCACTTTTTTTTAATGGACAAAAATATTAGAAGATTATGAAATGTCAGCACAACTAAAGGCATTAAAATAGAGGGGAGCATGCCAAAGCCTGATCTCCACTCTTAAAAGAAAGGAA
>NC_051405.1:46377705-46378433 GCF_015228065.2 Penaeus monodon | reverse complement strand
AGATGCTGCTTATGTCATCTAAAGCCACAACTGTTTAACTGATGCTGGGTCTCAAGCCTTGAGCAGCTGTCATTCCTTTATGTTAGCCAAAATGACCCCACAGCATGTGCAATCCTTACCAGCTTACACCTACCAATCACAGCCAAGTTTTTTATCTCATCAGACTGAAGAGGGCAGATGATAGTGACACTGATGGGACATACTGTATATCTTAATGTTGAAACTCTCTCTTGTGTAACCCATTGCATATGCTTGTATTGTATATAGGAGGATCTGATAAAAAGTAAAGTGCCATCAAGGACAGCAATTTAAGGGTTATAAGGATTTGGGGTAATCAAGTGGGATATTTTAACTGAGTGAGACATATCTGTATTTTTATGTAGTGCATTAAGATTGCACTCTGAAATATAAACAATGTGATATATAGAAGGCTGCTAAGGCAGATCAATTTACTGATTTTGGGATTACAGGTGTGTTCAAAGGAGTTGACTTCCTATGATCCTTTTGTCACCCATGAAAATGGGAAGCTTCATAAGAAGGTAAGTAGATATCTTTGTAATATCTTTGTTTCTGTTTCTGTTTTATTATTTATTAATATTAGTTTTTCTTACATGTTAATAAATTCAGCAGTTTAGTTATGCTATGTTCTAAACATTTTTTTTTTCTCGTTGATAGAATGTAGTGGAAAGTATGATTAACAATCATTGTAAAATCAGTCTAAACCTGCA
>NC_051405.1:46377281-46377650 GCF_015228065.2 Penaeus monodon | reverse complement strand
CCAAAGAACCTCTAGACCCATATTTACATTCTCAAAAGCATAACAGTACCACAAGATATATCCATAATTATATTTTGCTACATTCAATGTTAGCAAAATATAGAACACTGTCTCGTTTCAAGCAGGAGAAAATCGAAAAAGGTTTGGGTTTAAGATTTGTCCTTTTTGTTGAGCTTTAGAATCAGTGTGGTATGGTAAATCAAATGCAGAAGTACATTATTTTGAACCAGCTCTCAGGGAAAAGTATTGCCAAATCTTAATCTCTTTTTGAGAAGCATTTTTCACTGAGTAAATATTATCATAAAGTGAATGGTTATTTACATAGAATTCTACAGGTAATTTTTTTTCAATCATATAATATTTGAGAAC
>NC_051405.1:46376007-46376377 GCF_015228065.2 Penaeus monodon | reverse complement strand
GTTCTCAAATATTATATGATTGAAAAAAAATTACCTGTAGAATTCTATGTAAATAACCATTCACTTTATGATAATATTTACTCAGTGAAAAATGCTTCTCAAAAAGAGATTAAGATTTGGCAATACTTTTCCCTGAGAGCTGGTTCAAAATAATGTACTTTTGCATTTGATTTACCATACCACACTGATTCTAAAGCTCAACAAAAAACAGCAATCTTAAACCCAAACCTTTTTTCGATTTTCTCCTGCTTGAAACGAGACAGTGTTCTATATTTTGCTAACATTGAATGTAGCAAAATATAATTATGGATATATCTTGTGGTACTGTTATGCTTTTGAGAATGTAAATATGGGTCTAGAGGTTCTTTGG
>NC_051405.1:46375225-46375955 GCF_015228065.2 Penaeus monodon | reverse complement strand
AAATGCAGGTTTAGACTGATTTTACAATGATTGTTAATCATACTTTCCACTACATTCTATCAACTGAGAAAAAAAATGTAGAACATAGGCATAACTAAATCTGATGAATTTATAACAATGTAGAAAAACTAATATTAATAAATAATAAAACAGAAACAGAAACAAAGATATTACAAAGATATCTACTTACCTTCTTATGAAGCTTCCCATTTTCATGGGTGACAAAAGGATCATAGGAAGTCAACTCCTTTGAACACACCTGTAATCCCAAAATCAGTAAATTGATCTGCCTTAGCAGCCTTCTATAATTTCACATTGGTTTATATTCAGAGTGCAATCTAATTCACTAGCATAAAAATACAGATATGTCTCACTCAGTTAAAATATCCCACTTGATTACCCCAAATCCTTATAACCCTTAAATTGCTGTCCTTGATGGCACTTTACTTTTTATCAGATCCTCCTATATACAATACAAGCATATGCAATGGGTTACACAAGAGAGAGTTTCAACATTAAGATATACAGTATGTCCCATCAGTGTCACTATCATCTGCCCTCTTCAGTCTGATGAGATAAAAAACTTGGCTGTGATTGGTAGGTGTAAGCTGGTAAGGATTGCACATGCTGTGGGGTCATTTTGGCTAACATAAAGGAATGACAGCTGCTCAAGGCTTGAGACCCAGCATCAGTTAAACAGTTGTGGCTTTAGATGACATAAGCAGCATCT
>NC_051405.1:46373627-46374900 GCF_015228065.2 Penaeus monodon | reverse complement strand
AAGAGTGGAGATCAGGCTTTTGGCAATGCTCCCCTCTATTTAATTCCTGTAGTTGTGGCTGACATTTTCATAACTTCTAATATTTTGTCCATTAAAAACGAGTGAAATACGAGGTTGTCTAACATATTAGAAATAATGCTTAAATGATTCTTTATATTCCAAAATACTGTGACTAATAGAAAGCAAATAAATATAAAAATAACAAACTGTTCAACTGAACTGGCATGTGCTTGTGTCAGATGTAAGCAGTAGTTATGCTGTGCATGTCATCTGTCTTCTCTAAAGCACATAAAATAAAGTCAGATGCAAATAATTTACCCGGTGAGAGAAGGACAAATAATTATATACAGAAAAATGAAAACCATAAGCAAACAAACATTTACAGGAGCTTCTGCAATTGTTAAACAAACATTTACAGGAGCTTCTGCAATTGTTAACACTGCTTTTTAAAACCATAAGTAGCCTGGCTGATTGCGAATGCCTGCTTCTCCATGTTTACTTTGAAATTTACTCATTGCTTTATAAACCTTTATAATCAACTTTGATTTTTTTTTTTACACTTATTATGCAAGCTTTTCCTAACTTAGCTACAATAATTATTGTAAATATAAAATGTATACTTTTAGGTAAAGAAATTTAGATACATAATCATAAATCAATAAAAATAATTTATGTTCATTTACTGCTACCACTGAGCAGCACTGCATCAAATACTTCTAGGTTCCAGCTATCAGAGTCAAGTGAACAGATTATATTAGTTTTCACACTTGCAATTACTAAAGCTTACAATGTACAGTATACCTGGCAGCATTCTCACACATACAAAAAACAATGTGTCAATCCAAAGAAGGAAGTGGGTCAAGAAAAAGCAACAACAGATGCAGCAAAAACAGAGAAAGAAGCACTTGCGAAGCAAGGACATAGCAGGAAATAAGCATGGAAAAGCAGCAGGGACAAAGGGCATGGAAGTTTACTAACAGCTAGTTATACTTGAAAGAGATCACACGAATCTTAACTAACATTGCAACGAATGGTGAGACGTGTCCCATTTTGGTTCTCTTGGTAATCAACTTCATAATCATTTCCTTTTTCAGAGTTGTACAAGATATCTGTTGAAAGAGGTTATCATTAGTTTAAATTAAATCAATGTTGTTATGATTTTCTCCTTTAACTCACTCACAATGGCAGATCCCAGTATCATACCAAACCATGCAACTGGAAACATAAATTTACCCTGCTCTATATACTCGTAGCTATGGCATAAACACTGGTC
>NC_051405.1:46373185-46373346 GCF_015228065.2 Penaeus monodon | reverse complement strand
TACTTAAAGAACCATGGCTAGGTAATCAAGCTAAGAAGAGGTTTTAATGGGACTGTTCCTAAAAGTGGGAGGATGAAGGAGGGTAAAATTAGTAAATATCAAATTCCATATTCTGCTTATGTCTCTTACCCACCCTTCTTGTTCCTCAGTGTTGCCTATTC
>NC_051405.1:46368717-46368962 GCF_015228065.2 Penaeus monodon | reverse complement strand
TGCAGTAAAATTTTGATATTTTCATGCCCTCCTAAAATTACCTTTTATTTTTGCATTTGAACAGTTGTCATAATCATTAAAGACAGCCCAGAAGTCTTTGCTTCGCACCTCTGTGTCCATGAGGAATTCTGCATCAGACTGAAGTAAACAAACACATTTCATTTATAAAGAAAACTGAGTGCATGATAAGAATGGGTCCCATGAGAAAAAATCTTCCCATAATAAGCCACAAAAACCATACAGCA
>NC_051405.1:46368210-46368607 GCF_015228065.2 Penaeus monodon | reverse complement strand
CTGAAAAAATGCAATGATTATCTGCAAAATTACATCAAGTATGTCAAATTGAGCTATAGGTGTCAGAGGTTTAAAAGTAGGGCATTGTAAATCTCTAATTTATTCTATAACAGATGTTTTCTAAGGCAACTGAGCACAAGTCAAAAATCATTTGGGTTTTATAAAAACAATTTCAAAAAGGGAAAGAAAGGCGGGTAAAAATTTTCCCCGACATGAAAAATAATATGTCCTACGTCTACTCATGTTTCAGGGATCACAGAATCCATTTCTGACATTAGCAATGTGATTGTGTTCATAAAATAAGCTTTATTCTCCTACATTCTTCAACATGGGGCAAATTGTTATCTCCAAAAAAGCTTTCTCAAAACCATTTCTTATCTTTCTCTCTTCAATTTAT
>NC_051405.1:46367504-46368165 GCF_015228065.2 Penaeus monodon | reverse complement strand
ATAAATTTTTAATTATATAATTTTATATATATATAAGATAGATAGATAAAGATAGATAATAGATAGAAGATGATAGTGTAGATGATAGATATAGATTTAGAATAGATAAGAAGATATAGAATAGATTAAATAGTTAAATAGATAGAAGATAGAAGAAAATAATAGATAGATATAAATAGATATTATATATATTTAAAATATAAATTTATAATTATATATATATTTTATATAATATTAACTAATCATATTTATATAAATATAATATAATTATTAAATTTTTAATTAAAATTTTAAAATTAAAAATATATATATTAGTATCATTTATTCATAAAAATAAATATAAGATGTAGATAGATAGAAGATAGAAGTAGATAGATATAGATATGAATAGATTATTAATAATAATTTTTATAAAATATTATTAATATAAATCTTTAATTATAAAATATAATTAAAAAAATATTTATATATATATATATAAAATATATATATAAAATTTAATTATGTAACATAATTTTTTACATATTTTTAAAAATTATATTATACTATATATTATATATATATATTTTTTATTAATTTTTTAATATATTTTATATATATATATATATATAATATAATATAAAATATGGGATATCTTTTGTCAGGGAAATTTTGGTGCTGG
>NC_051405.1:46367102-46367477 GCF_015228065.2 Penaeus monodon | reverse complement strand
GGTGCTTTTGTACAACAAACTTTAAAAAATTTAAAGCCTTTTTCATAAGAATTTATGAAATGCTTTGTGCATATGAGGAATATTAAAAGTGCTAAAAATGTCATTTAAAATACGAAAGGTATAACCCCTCGGGGGTGATAGTTTTTTAGAGCATACAATTAACGTTTTGTGAACTACTAAAGTTTCTGAAGAATATAGGGTGTCCTGTTCCCAGTTTACAACCCCAAAAAAAAAAATAGTGCCAAATGAGTAAAAAACTGTTTCCCTTTCTAATACCTAATATGTGTTGTATTTTTAAAAGGTTATCAAACCCCCCCTTGTCATCGTGGAAGTTTTTTAACCCCAAAAAAAAAACATGGCTCTTTGTTTGCTCTG
>NC_051405.1:46366643-46366783 GCF_015228065.2 Penaeus monodon | reverse complement strand
TAATTAGTTTCGACCCCAAATTTAAATAGGGGCCCACCCAATAAACCCGGGGGTTTGGGGGGGGGGATTATCTTTTAGGGCCATACCATTCCTGACGGCAAACCCCAAACCCAAAAAAAAAAACATATATTAAAAGGGGG
>NC_051405.1:46365884-46366579 GCF_015228065.2 Penaeus monodon | reverse complement strand
CGAACCTTAGCCGCCAAATTTTTTGGGTTCCCCATGATAATTTCAGTAAGGGGAGCCCCTTTAGAACCCCTTTTTTTCCCATATAGGGAATTGGGATATAACCCAATCATTAATAAATATATATTAAAAGAAAATTAATAATAATATATATAAATATATAAAATATATAGATAAATATAATATTAATAAATATAAAACCTATAATAATACAAAATATATTTAAAAACATATATATAATAAAATTATATATATTCTATATTTAATTATTTTTAACATTTTATATATATATATTATAAAATATTATTATATTATACTATATATAATATATATTTTATTATTTTATAACTTTTTATATATCCTTATATTATCAAATTTAAATATATATATATATATATTAAATATATTTTATAAAGTTAAAAAAAATAATAAATATATATTTTAATATATATTTTATTATTAAAAAGGTAAATATATTATATATAAAAATTAAAATATATATTTTTTAATCTTATATAATATACCTATATATAAAATTATATTAAAAATTAATATTATATATATAAATTTTTAAAATTATTATTTTTTAAATTTTTATATTTATTTTATTCTTTTTTAAAAATTAAAATTTTTTAATTTATATTTTTTATATAATATAAAATTTTATATTTTATATTTTAAAAAATTTTTTCCCCCTT
>NC_051405.1:46361950-46362211 GCF_015228065.2 Penaeus monodon | reverse complement strand
AAGGAACGTGGGAGATAACCCAGGGTTTTGGGTGCCCCAATATTATTTTCCCGGGGGGGTGGGGATCCCCCAAGGGGCTACCAAGAATATTGTGGGGAAGGTTTTGACCCGTGGCTGGCACCAAAAAAATATATAAGGGGAAAAGAATCCCACAAGGTGCAACCCAAAATAAAATAAATGGTTGTATGATGTCCCAAAGGGTGGCCCCTGATGTAAAGATGGGAGGGGGTTTAAACCCGCGCCCATTTTCCATAAAAAGGG
>NC_051405.1:46355696-46355795 GCF_015228065.2 Penaeus monodon | reverse complement strand
CCATCGTTCGGCCAGAAGGGCGAGAAAGTCTAAGGAGTTTCTGCCCTTGTGTTAATAATTCTGTGTGAGTGTCTGGAAGATTTTGCTTTAGTGCAGACT
>NC_051405.1:46354950-46355021 GCF_015228065.2 Penaeus monodon | reverse complement strand
ATACCCTCCTCACCATCCCCTACTGTAGACCTCCTGTAGCACTTCTGACATCACATTTCAAGCGAACAAAC
>NC_051405.1:46347865-46347964 GCF_015228065.2 Penaeus monodon | reverse complement strand
AACCCGTTTTTATAATTTAGTGGATTTTGACCCAGTTTGGGGCTTAGTTCGTGTTTTCTATTTTGGGCACTTGATATCTCTTGTTCATTCATTTTTAGT
>NC_051405.1:46346256-46346569 GCF_015228065.2 Penaeus monodon | reverse complement strand
ACCAGATGGTGCCTTTCCGATCCCGGCCATGAGCACGGACAAGCCTCTGCCGTCGCGTCGCAACAAAGGGCAGGAAACTGCCATCAGATCCGGCAGACGCGAATTACCTGGCTCGGCCAACCGCCCCGCCGGGAGGGGCGGTTGCCACTCGAGGGGGAGGGGAGGGCTGGCTGGCGTCAGGAGGAAGGGAAGAGCTGGAGGAGGGGAAGGGTTAAAAGGAATGGAAGGGGAGGAAGGGAGGTCGCCCGTAGGGAGCGCCAGTTGGCCTGGAGATCCTCGCCCTCCAGCTACTGTGGCTGCGCTCGGAACCAGG
>NC_051405.1:46345860-46346113 GCF_015228065.2 Penaeus monodon | reverse complement strand
GGAGTAACTGAATGTCTTTCCCCATTGCTCCTTGCAGATTTCCGGAGCGGCTCCCAAAGCGGCCCCAGCATGCAGTGCTCAAAGACCAAGGTAAGTCGAACTGCGTCATAAACGAATCACCCTACCATGGGTTAGGTTAGTCTGCACTAAAGCAAAATCTTCCAGACACTCACACAGAATTGTTAACACAAGGGCAGAATCTCCTTGGACTTTCTCGCCCTTCTTGCCGACCGTCTCCGCCTTCTTCCATCAA
>NC_051405.1:46341795-46341915 GCF_015228065.2 Penaeus monodon | reverse complement strand
CCTTGTAGATGGAAGAAGACGGATACGTTCGGCCAGAAGGGCGAGAAAGTCTAAGGAGTTTCTGCCCTTGTGTTAATAATTCTGTGTGAGTGTCTGGAAGATTTTGCTTTAGTGCAGACT
>NC_051405.1:46341028-46341099 GCF_015228065.2 Penaeus monodon | reverse complement strand
ATACCCTCCTCACCATCCCCCACTGTAGACCTCCTGTAGCACTTCTGACATCACATTTCAAGCGAACAAAC
>NC_051405.1:46339582-46339688 GCF_015228065.2 Penaeus monodon | reverse complement strand
AGACTTTGTATAGATTTAGTGGTGATTTTGACCGAGTTGGAGGCTTAGTTCAGTGTTTTACTGATTGGTCACTTGCATATCTGCTTGTTCATTCATTGTTTATTGT
>NC_051405.1:46339393-46339515 GCF_015228065.2 Penaeus monodon | reverse complement strand
CGTAAGGAGAAAGACAGATTTATTGTTTCTAAGTATGTAGGTATATTATGTATACTCAAAACATTACAGACAGCTAAACAAATATATGCAGACGAATTACGGACGTACATGCACAGACAAAT
>NC_051405.1:46332726-46333214 GCF_015228065.2 Penaeus monodon | reverse complement strand
TGCTAAAAAGAAATAAAAAAAAGGATATATCATTAAAAATAATTGCATGGCGATCTTGATTGCATTATCGACGGCTGACTTGGTCACCTTGGGTGCCTCCTCGACGGCCGGCTCGGTCACCTTAGGCGCCTTCTCGACGGCTGGCTGGGTCACCTTGGGTGCCTCCTCGACGGCTGGCTCGGTCACCTTGGGCGCCTTCTCGACGGCTGGCTTGGTCACCTTGGGCGCCTCCTCGACGGCTGGCTCGGTCACCTTGGATGCCTTCTTGACGGCTGGCTTGGTCACCTTGGGTGCCTTCTTGACGGCTGGCTTGGTCACCTTGGGTGCCTCCTCGACGGCTGGCTCGGTCACCTTGAGCGCCTCCACGACCACGGTCACCTTGGTTACTTCCACGACCACGGTCGCCTTGAGCTGAGTACCATGGTGTATAACAGTTGGTGGTGTAATTGTCACCATTGTGGTCAAGGTTTGAACCGTTTGCCATTCAA
>NC_051405.1:46330478-46331001 GCF_015228065.2 Penaeus monodon | reverse complement strand
GTGTGTGCAGCTGATCCCTCAGCCTCCCTCCCGTCCCCGCAGGAAAAGCTGCAGGAGGCGGTGGAGCAACGGCGGAAGGAGGTGCGCGCCGCCCTGGACAAGCTCGAGGCCTCCCTGAGTGCCGGCGCCGAGCTGCTGACGGAGGAGAGGCTGGCGATCCTCGCGCTGCCGCCGGACATCCTTCTGCATCGCCTGAAGGAGGGTCACCTGACACCCACGGCCGTCCTGCGGGCATTCCAGGCCAAGGTGAGGAGGGGGGGGGGGTTCACCGCTCCTCGAAGTGCGGAGTCGGCGCCGTAGAGCAGGGAAATGATGGGTTATCTCGTACTGGCTGTAAGCAGAGCTACATCAGCCATAATGATGTTGATGACGGTGAACAGAACGTGAACAGAGCATTGGTAGCGCGGCCTTTTGAGGCAGCGCCGCTAAAAGACATCCTTTCCCGCAGGCGATGGTTGTGACTTACCGCATCAACTGCGTCACGGAATTCATCCCGCAAGCGGAGGTGAGGCGCCCACTCATT
>NC_051405.1:46329674-46330246 GCF_015228065.2 Penaeus monodon | reverse complement strand
CCATGAGCTGAATGTAGCAGAGGGTTCTGCTGCTCCATCAGCCGCCAAGACTGTTTCCACCAACGCCCCCCCCCCCAGGACTGGGCCTCGGCGCTCGAGGAGGACCCGCACAACCGCTCACTCCCGCTCTACGGCCTTCCGGTAAGCATCAAGGAGAACTTCGAGGTGGAGGGCATGGACACCACGCTGGGGCTGGCCAAGTACCTGTACCAGCCCGCTCCTCGTCACGCCGCCATCGTGCAGGTGCTGCGGCTGCAGGGCGCCGTGCCCTTTTGCAAGACCAACGTGCCGCAGACCCTCATCAGGTCAGTGGCCTTCCTTTCATGACACGCTGGCTTTATGTGCTTTTTAGAATGAGACTCTCTCGGGCAAGAGATTAAGTGGCCCATTTTCAGCCTCCAGAGGCAAACAAACGAACAATAAGCGACTGCCTCTGCAAAGAGCCAAACCACAGAATATTCAACACCATTTCCATTCAACCCGACACAGCTACCGCTGCAGCAACCCCGTCTGGGGCGAGACCCTGAACCCAGTCGACACCCAGCGCACCTGCGGAGGATCCTCAGGTAACT
>NC_051405.1:46329567-46329645 GCF_015228065.2 Penaeus monodon | reverse complement strand
GCACCTCACACCCAGTCACCACTCGGCGAAGGATCTTTTGGTGAGGAGAGGATAGCACTTGCGGACGAACCTCTGGGG
>NC_051405.1:46329315-46329491 GCF_015228065.2 Penaeus monodon | reverse complement strand
GCAGATGACGAAGCGGTTGGCAGTCTTTGGTCGACGTCGGTGAAATGGCTGCCACAAGGAACGGACCACCGAGTCTATGCTACTGGGAAATTGCCTATCATTACGTCAAAATCCAAATGGATACCTATACATCTTATCCACAAAGGTCACGGACGATGGTGCTGCTAATGATAATA
>NC_051405.1:46327490-46328737 GCF_015228065.2 Penaeus monodon | reverse complement strand
CACTCCGCGCCCCAGGCGGCGAGGCAGCCCTCGTGGGCGGCGGGGGCTCGGTGCTGGGCGTGGGCTCCGACGTGGCCGGCAGCGTGCGCATTCCTGCGCACTTCTGCGGCGTCGTGGCGGTCAAGCCCACCAGCGGGAGGGTGAGCAGCCGCGGCCTCGCTAAGTGTGTGCGGGGCGCCGTTGGAGGTGAGCGTTCTCGCTTTTCAGTAGGCGAAGAAATAGCATCGTAAATTTGTTTGCTCTATTACACTCATCCTTAATTAATTCCTGTGCCCTGTAGAGCGTGTTTTTTTTTTAACGAGCGATGGCATCCCCCACATGACTTAGAGATAGGCAAACCCCCTAGGGTGGTATCCTTATAGGCATCCTTATAGGCATCCTTATAGGCATCTGTGGCCCGCAGTGGAGAGCGCCCCTGGCCTGCTGGGTCGTGACGTGGACATCGTGGTGGCGGGGCTGCAGGCCGTCCTCGAGGGCGAGCACATGCACAGCGTGGACCCGACGTTGCCGCCGCTCTCATGGCGCGGACACCTGTTCGCAGAGAACCGGCCCCTCCGCGTTGGTTGGTACGACCATGATGAGGTATTCCCCGTGACGCCTGGGTGCCGCCGTGCCGTCACGGAGGCACGGGATGCGCTGGTGGCTGCGGGGCACACGCTCGTGCCCTTCACTCCAGCGGGCGTCAGGAGGGCATGGCGGCTGCTCACCGCCTGTTTCACGGCAGATCAGGGACAGACCTCCGTCAGGCTGCTGGAGAACGAGCAATTGGACCAGGCGGTGGAAACCAACAGGCAGCTGATGTCGGCGCCAAGGTTCGTGAGGGCCGTCGTAAGGCAGGTCGTCTCGAGGAAGTCCCCGCTCATGGCCGACCTGCTGCGAAGTGAGTGGCTCTCTTGGTGGGACGAGGCGTGCATGGAATGGAACGCAGTGGAATATACCTACGTGGCTCTAACCCACGGAAGGCGTGAAAAGCACAGCGAATGTAACCATGCATGTTTTCAAACAGTTTTCCCCTATTTCCTCGCTCTCGCTTTCCAGGCGACACGTCCTCCTCGTACCAGCTCTGGCGCGTCCTGGGAGAGAGGAAGGACTACATCGACGACCTCCTGGAGACGTGGAAGGCCAACCAGCTGGACGTCTTGCTGTGCCCCGCCTTCCCCATGCCGGCGCCCAAACCCTCCTACCCCACCAGGATCATGGGTGAGCTTTCGAACGGCTTTTTGCCGGTGAAGGATCCTTGACCCGGA
>NC_051405.1:46324453-46327034 GCF_015228065.2 Penaeus monodon | reverse complement strand
TAGTTAACCATCTCTGAATCCCTTTTGGGAGCCGAGTGGGAGGCTACTGCGCCATAGCAATGCACGGGCATAGACCCCCCCCCTCCTCCGTGTTCTCACCGCCGCCTCGCCCACAGCCGCGGCTGTGACGACGGCCCTGTACAACTACCTCGACTTCCCCGCCGGCGTCGTGCCCGTCACCCATGAGACGGAGGACGACCAGGCCAAGCTGGCGGAGTACCCGACGGACGACCTCATGTTTGAGTTGGTGAAAGAGGTATGGATTCGCTTTTCTTGGAACGTACGAATAACTTCCTTACGGCCTTCCTATGCACCAAACATGACAAGGTTATAATCGGCCTTTTCATTTCCAGTGAGGGTGTTATTGGTTTCTTTTTTGTTTTTTGGATTTTCAATATTTCTGCTTCAGTTTTTAAATACTAGATTATACTCTGGAGGATCCACTAACACGACTAAATTCTCCCCCAGGCCACGGCAGAGGCGGTAGGCCTACCCATCGGCGTGCAAATGGTCGGCCTACCTTGGCAGGAGGAGGTGCTGTGCCGCGCCATGAAGGCTCTCCAGGATGCTCTCGCCAGCGCCAAGGAGGCAAAGTAAAGGACTGCTATCCGCAGGGCTTACTGTATAATGATGTATTTATTTAGTTTTCACGTCCTATCATTTGTACCACTGAGTTGGTCTGGAGATGAGGTGAGTGTTCTAGTATAGTGAAATATTCACCGATCACCCAAGTTTTACTTCGTTAAGCTCATGCATTTATTTGCAATTTTCACGACATCAGAATATCTTCGCACTTCTCTTTAATTAATTCAAAACAAGAACGTAATCTACGTTAAATAAATGTGGTATGTGTCGGGACCGTTATTTAACGAAACCAGTAATGATTTCGATGCAACACATTGGTTCCGGAATCGCAGTGTCGCGGCATACCCAGTTCAACCTCATTCTTTCGGTACTGTAAAAGGAGCCCCTTGATTCCATCGCCTCTCGGCCGCGGTGTTTTAAGAGTTTTACCTCCGTGTTGCAACCACGTGAGCTCCGTGTTATTACAGTAGCCTACCTACTGTGCATAGTGAAATGTTCAGTGTGCCTTCGTGCTCAGTGTCTTACCTTAATGCACAAGTGACTCTCTCTTTGTGGTGTCTCGTGGCGCTAAATTTGTTTAAAGTTGGAATAGACAAGTGATCACGGATAAAGTGAATAATATATGTATATTAGTAATTACTTGTTACATTATCTTAAGCAATTGTGGGTATAAGCAGTAATATCATGATGAATACAATAATGGAACAGGCGATGATGACTTTATGTTAGAGTGAACTCCGTGTATTCAGTGTTGTGTGTAAAGCTCGTTAGATATATTCCAAGAAACTGGTTGTATCAAGATCTATGTTTGTAAATGCACATGAGGGTGGAGTTTGGGAGGGTTCTGCTTCACGATGAAATCTGGGATTCATAAAAAATGAACTGTGCATTTTTGGCCAATGAATGCTTCTAGGGGAGTTGAATTGCTGACTTCTGACGGAGAGAAACTTTTGAAGGGAAGACTATAAATTTCATGGAAGAACTCCAGCTAAAGATACACCCGATTTATCTAATATTATATTATAATTGTCTACATATTGCTCAACTTATGTGATAATACCACAAATTTGAAAGATACAGAAGGGAAAATATATATTATTACCGCATATATATTTTTGAATATTTTCATAATCATTTGAAGTGTAACCGACCTCTAAGGATATCCTCCCTCATATTAGTCTTTGAAAGTAGTATTGTCGTATCACTTTTGTTTTCTACTAACAGGATGAACTACTTTTAATAGTTTTTCAATGATAAATATATTCACTTCAGTGATGCCTCCAGTGCACAGTAAAACTTTTGTAAGTATATGGAGTAAACACTTAAAATATACATATTCATTTAAAAGGAAATTTGTTGAATCATTCCACAATGTAGCAGTCGATGTATTGTGGATTAAGAAAATCTTTGTACTATTTTTCGTATTAGCAAATATTTACTACTGTGACCTTTGTACGTATAAGAAAATATGTGATAAATAAACGAATATGTAATTCAGTAGTTTTGCAACAACCTTCAAAATCCATTTCTGTTAAGCTGTCAGAAATTCTGGGCAAAACTTCATATACTGTATAATGAAATCTTCGTTATTATTCTTGTCAGAACAGAAACAAGAAAAACGAATTCATCTTGCGGCCTAACGTTTAGAAAATTTAGACGTAAAATTCCTTAAGGACAGAGGTTTCGGAGCAACAGATACACTTCTTTCCATAGACGGCAGGCAGCAGGGCAGGATTTAACGGAATTATTAAAGCAAACCAAATACCTGGCTTAAATATTGACTCTTGGACGACATAACACCCGATGACATCGTCTTCCCTGAAACAGCAGCGGACTTACCAGTACTTCGACCACTGGTAAGATTACCATGTTAACTCCGATGGTAAGCTGTTAGGGAATGCAACCGTTGTCCGTTTACGTTCGTAACTGTAGATACCAGCGATTTTACCATCGTAAATGCGGTAGTGAATCCGGCTGCAATCATTTGTATTTCGCC
>NC_051405.1:46323846-46324399 GCF_015228065.2 Penaeus monodon | reverse complement strand
CTGATCAGCCACCTGACACTTGTCTCTGCTGATATACTACCTCTCTGTGCCGTGATATCTTCCTGATGGGTTTCCAGACTGTTGTGTGCGTATTCAGAATTTTTACGATTTAGTTTGGATTTTAATAACATTATACATGAATCTGTTGTTGACATTTATTAAATATATCGAAGACCTTTTTATGAATGGAATTAATATTTGAAATGTTGATGAACACCAAGGAAACAATGAAAGAATCTGAGATGCATAATATATATATAATCTTTGATTTAGTAAACCTCCAGATTGTGTACCAACTTTCACATCCTCGGCGAACAATACCAGTCACAGACAACAATTTTTGTTCTTCATTCAAGTCTATCAGCGTAGCATATATGGAAATGGATTGCGCAGATCCTGCAATTCTCCTCTAACTATTAATCGCCTAGATAAATAATATCCATCCGCCTTTCAAAATGCGTTCAAGCGGGAGTCGCGAATTAACGAGGAAAAAAGAGGTTGGTCGTTCGACCAAGTTCACTGCCGGTATTATGTCCGTCTACGGCAGAGGGAG
>NC_051405.1:46317855-46319466 GCF_015228065.2 Penaeus monodon | reverse complement strand
ACAAACAAACACACGGCCGTTCCTGTTGGGTCAGCGGAATTAAATCAACCCCCAAACCGCATTGCCTGTGGTAGGGGCGATTGCAGAAAATGCAACAAACCCCAAACCAAGAAACCTAAACTAAAGCCAAAGTCACCGAGCTCAACATAATTACGTACAACGTTAGTACTTTGTCCGAGGACCACCACCTTGAATACCTCGAGAACGAAATAAGCAAGATAAAATGGGATGTGATCGGCATAAGGGAAATGCGAAGGCCAGGCGAAAACGCGACCCAACTTCCGAATCAACATATTTTATTCCACAGAGGAAACGACAAGAAACAAGGAGGCGTAAGATTCCTGATTCACAAGAAACTAAAAGGCAACATCACTGAGTTTCACGCGACGTCGGACAAAGTTGCTTCAGTCACAATTAAGATCTCAAAACGGTACGACATCAAAATCATACGGGCCCTATGCTCCAACAACACTATCATCACAGGATGCTCTTGACGAATTCTACGACGATTTACAAACCGCACTACAACGCAAGAAAGCACACTTTAACATCATAGAGGGCGTTTTTCAATGCGAAAAGTTGGAATGGAGATGAGGACTGCGTTGGCCCCTTCGGTACGGCACCAGAAATGAACGGGGCGACGATCTTGTGAATTTCGCAAACAACCAACAACTTCAAAATCAAAAACACGTTCTACAAAAGAAACAGAACCGAAGATGGACTTGGCGTAGCCCGGGATTTGAAACTTTAACGAAATTGACTATGCCTTGTCGGCAAATCCAACATTGTCAAAAACACTGAGGTTTCAACGGGTTTGGCATCGACAGTGACCACGAAGGGTTCGATGCAAAATACAAATTGATACAAAATTAGAAGACAAAAACTGTTTCACTTAAAACAAGAACCACTACGAGTTTCAAAACAGTTCGAGAAAGATTTCCAAATAGACCTCAAAAATCGTTTTGCCGTTCTGGAAGAGCTTGAAGAAGAAAACAACAACAATGAGGTAAATGTCAACGACTTAAACAACATCATCATACTAATGATCGCTGCCGGAAAAAAACTGGAAAACCACTTCCAAAAGAACCGACAAGTTCTCAAATGAAACAAAGAATCTCATGGAGAAAAGAAGAAATCTCAAAGTACCAACAAATGCAAGAGAAAAAATCAAAAACTAGCAGAACAACAACCATCAGAAAAAAAGCAACGGGGAAATCTGAGAAAATTTCGCACGCGACTGCCCTGAAGCATCCGAAAGGGAAAGTTTAAAAATGGCGAAAGAAACTGAAAAAAGTAGCTCCAACTAACGGGCGTACGTGAAGAAGACGGCACCTTACAACAGATCGTGAACGGGTTGTGTCCAGAGCACAAGAGTTCTACGAAAAGCTGTACTCATCAACACGCCCAGAGCCTCCACCACCACCACCAACAAAACAAAAACCAGCCCCCGAAGAACCTGAGATACAACAGAGGTTTCACGAATTCCCTGATATCGAAGACTAGGTCAAACTAGCAGTTAAACAATCCAAAAAAAGGAAAAGGCACCAGGGCCGGACCATCACCATCGACTGATCGAAGCGGCCGGAGACGTAGTCTTGACAAACTCCTACC
>NC_051405.1:46316729-46316814 GCF_015228065.2 Penaeus monodon | reverse complement strand
CGAGAGAATTATGCTCGGCGTCACATGGCGCGACCACATACCATCTGCGCAAATCCGCGAGCAAACTAAAATCAGAGATATATCC
>NC_051405.1:46315946-46316087 GCF_015228065.2 Penaeus monodon | reverse complement strand
ATTTATGATTAATGTAATGAATTTTAATTAAAAGTTCAAAAACACCATATTTGGAGAAAAATAAACAACATACCAGGAGACAATATTTATTCCTAAAACTACAGTCTGATACACAGTATAGAAAAATCATTTTAAAAAATT
>NC_051405.1:46315273-46315523 GCF_015228065.2 Penaeus monodon | reverse complement strand
TGACCTATTTCACACACCAGCATACCTTGACTTCATCAAAGGCTTTTCTCGCTTTCTTCAGTTCCTCATTCATGTTGAGAAGGTCGTGAAACCCTTGCATACTTGCGCTTGTCTTTCCGCACTAAATACATTTACATCTTCTTTTCTTGGATTGCAGACTGCAACCTCCTTGCAAGCTGTGTCTGTTTAGATGAGGGAAACGTTTTTAAAAATTCAACCGAGATCTTTAGAATCCCTGTCAGATACTCTT
>NC_051405.1:46313180-46313404 GCF_015228065.2 Penaeus monodon | reverse complement strand
TTGAGTTATGAATTTCAATGACCAAGTCTTCAAGTAGATCAACGCTCTCGTGTAGGGATTCTGGTTCGTCCCCAAAGCCAATACATCATGCACCGCAGGATCCTTGAAAAGATCTTTTTTACGGCCCACACCGAACAGGGGAACATGACCAGCTTCTGACTGAGCCTCTCCTGTCTCCTCCTCTTCATACTGAAAGAAATCGTCGCCATCATTCTGCAAGGAGG
>NC_051405.1:46312678-46313093 GCF_015228065.2 Penaeus monodon | reverse complement strand
CATTTGATCAGGAAAATAAAGCAGGATCAAAGGAAATACACAGCAGGGATCATGATTGACAATTAATGCACAAAGAAGACAAAAGCAAAAGAAAATTATATGAAGAAAGTCATAAGTGTGACTAGGTAGTGTTTGACAAAAGCTAAGACATGTTAAAAGATGTCTCTCAGTATATAAAATTTATGGTTAAGAATCAGATTAAGTATTTGGAATACAGAGTCCATATAATTCATAAGAAAATGGATACACAGAGTATACAAACAATAAAGATAATTGTGAAGTTAAGCACAATTTTACATTAGATATCAATTGGCCATCCGTATAAAAATAAGAAAACATATTCATACAACAAACAAATATTTACCAAACATATGTTATACACCAACATCAAAAAGGGCAGGTAGGTAGAATTCAG
>NC_051405.1:46309994-46310185 GCF_015228065.2 Penaeus monodon | reverse complement strand
TGTAAAACAAATGAATTACAAACATTACATGTAATATACAAACATTAAACATCGCAAAAGTTTCAATGTCAGCCAAGTGTAAATCAAGCAAAGAGAATAACAGTAAGTTGACAAACAACAAACAACAATTTCATAGAAATTCATCCAAACAGTAAATTCCCAAAAAATAAAAGCAAAGCCAAAGGTTGGGT
>NC_051405.1:46309636-46309964 GCF_015228065.2 Penaeus monodon | reverse complement strand
AATGAAACAAAATAATTAGAACCAACTGAATCAAAAAGCTTCAAGCATGTAATACTACAAAACAGCATTACCAAAAAAAATGTATCACTCAATTTAGCTAGTACTATGCCAGGTGCATTGCAAGATATACATTGCTTGATGAATCATGTATTCCGCTCTCTCTCTCTTTTTGTAACATCATAAACTTTATATTCACATTCACGAAACTAAACCAAGAAATTAATGTGTTATAATACAGGAATGTTGCATGAACTATGGTAATCACTTAAAGGGTTGTTCAGTAGTCATCAAACAGCCTCATAGTCGACTTCCATTTTCCAAGTACTTC
>NC_051405.1:46309444-46309611 GCF_015228065.2 Penaeus monodon | reverse complement strand
CAGCACATATACAGCCATGCTGCTATCTAAACCCTACAAGGAGATCAGTCAATGTATGAAAATTATTATTACATGATATATGGTAAAATACTTTGCTACCAGAAAAGAGACAAAATGTTTTTATTTCTTCATGAATGCTGGACATCGAGCCTCTGTCATTCTATGTA
>NC_051405.1:46308851-46309344 GCF_015228065.2 Penaeus monodon | reverse complement strand
TTGTTTTCACTTTGAACCATAAGTTTTAAGATTATTATGATATCAGTAGCCCATGAAACTCTTGTCAAAATATTTACAGAAAATTATCTTCATATGAACTTATCTGTTCGAAATTTTAACAATAGAAATAACATTTTTTATAATCAAAAATAAGTATAGCTAGCCATCAGATGATTAGCACCTACAAAATTAAACAATCCCTTTAAGGCAATGACCTGATTTTACGTTGCAATAAGACTAGGCAGAATACAGCTCAACTCGTCTCATATATAGAGCATTCATCTAACAACCTGGCTCATAAAAGCCTTCGCCAGAATGCAGGCCAAACCCATATTACAAGAGATTCCACAACCAGCTACAAGCTCTGAAGGTTGAAACTACACAAAATACTGTGATGCAAAGAAGTGAAAGGTAAAAAACATACTGTGCTACTATAACAAACACGCTAAAAAGCAAATTTAAGACCCAATACATAAACAATGGCATATCTAAC
>NC_051405.1:46308391-46308551 GCF_015228065.2 Penaeus monodon | reverse complement strand
TGTCATCTGCAGCTGCCATGATCCTCTTTATTACACCTTTACCTCCTGTTTGAGATAATTATATAACATTATGATTGTTCTCGTAAAATTTTGATATACTTATCATATGTGTCTTGCATATACTGAAGTGTTCTGCTATAATGCTTAAACCAAGAAACAT
>NC_051405.1:46307023-46307141 GCF_015228065.2 Penaeus monodon | reverse complement strand
ATTTTTTTTGGGGGGGAAAAAAAATTTAAAAACACCCCAAAAAAAACCAAAAGGAGACAATATTTTTTCCCTAAAAACTACAGTCTGATACACAGTATAGAAAAATCATTTTAAAAAT
>NC_051405.1:46306569-46306803 GCF_015228065.2 Penaeus monodon | reverse complement strand
TGACCTATTTCACACACCAGCATACTTGACTTCATCAAAGGCTTTTCTCGCTTTCTTCAGTTCCTCATTCATGTTGAGAAGGTCGTGAACCCTTGCATACTTGCGCTTGTCTTTCCGCACTAAATACATTACATCTTCTACTTGGACTCTGCCAGACCTGCCAACCTCCATTGCACGCTGTGTCTGTTGAGATGAGGAAAACGTTTTAAGAAAATTACAACCGAGATCTTTAGA
>NC_051405.1:46305206-46305457 GCF_015228065.2 Penaeus monodon | reverse complement strand
ATCCTCTCCTACCATTTGAGTTATGAATTCAATGACCAAGTCTTCAAGTAGATCAACGCTCTCTGTGTAGGGATTCTGGTCGTCCCCAAAGCCATACATCATGCACCGCAGCTCCTTTGAAAAGAGTCTTTTACGGCCACCCGAACAGGTGGAAATGACAGCTTCTGACTGAGCCTCTCCTGTCTCCTCCTCTTCATACTGAAAGAAATCGTCGCCATCATTCTGCAAGGAGGGGGATGGAAGGGACAAAG
>NC_051405.1:46304990-46305145 GCF_015228065.2 Penaeus monodon | reverse complement strand
CATTTGATTCAGAATAAAGCAAGGATAAAGGAAATACACAGCAGGGATCATGTATTACAATAATGCACAAAGAAGACAAAAGCAAGAAAATATATTATGAAGAAAGCATAAGTGTGAAATAGGTAGTGTTTTGACAAAAGCAAGACATGTTAATA
>NC_051405.1:46304815-46304941 GCF_015228065.2 Penaeus monodon | reverse complement strand
GGAATACAGAGTCCATATAATTCATAAGAAAATGGATACACAGAGTATACAAACAATAAAGATAATTGTGAAGTAAGCACAATTTTACATTAGATATCAATTGGCCATCCGTATAAAAATAAGAAA
>NC_051405.1:46300935-46301112 GCF_015228065.2 Penaeus monodon | reverse complement strand
TAAACATCGCAAAAGTTTCAATGTCAGCCAAGTGTAAATCAAGCAAAGAGAATAACAGTAAGTTGACAAACAACAAACATAACAATTTCATAGAAATTCATCCAAACAGTAAATTCCCAAAAAATAAAAGCAAAGCCAAGCATGAACATTGAAGAATGCAATAAGCAGGCAATAAAC
>NC_051405.1:46300565-46300894 GCF_015228065.2 Penaeus monodon | reverse complement strand
CAAAATAATTAGAACCAACTGAATCAAAAAGCTTCAAGCATGTAATACTACAAAACAGCATTACCAAAAAAAATGTATCACTCAATTTAGATAGTACTATGCCAGGTGCATTGCAAGATATACATTGCTTGATGAATCATGTATTCCGCTCTCTCTCTCTCTCTTTTTGTAACATCATAAACTTTTTATATTCACATTCCAAACGAAACTAAACCAAGAAATTAATGTGTTATAATACAGGAATGTTGCATGAACTATGGTAATCACTTAAAGGGTTGTTCAGTAGTCATCAAACAGCCTCATAGCGACTTCCATTTTCCAAGTACTTC
>NC_051405.1:46300374-46300537 GCF_015228065.2 Penaeus monodon | reverse complement strand
CAGCACATATACAGCCATGCTGCTATCTAAACCCTACAAGGTATCATCAATGTATGAAAATTATTATTACATGATATATGGTAAAATACTTTGCTACTAGAAAAGAGACTAAATGTTTATTTCTTATGAATCTGACATGAGCCCTGTCACTTCTATGTAATTG
>NC_051405.1:46299811-46300309 GCF_015228065.2 Penaeus monodon | reverse complement strand
TTGTTTTCACTTTGAACCATAAGTTTTAAGATTATTATGATTTATCAGTAGACCCCATGAAACTCAAATGTCACAATATTACAGAAATTATCTTCATATGATCTTATCTGTTCAAAATTTTAACAATAGAAATAACATTTTTTATAATCAAAAATAAGTATAGCTAGCCATCAGATGATTAGCACCTACAAAATTAAACAATCCCTTTAAGGCAATGACCTGATTTTACGTTGCAATAAGACTAGGCAGAATACAGCTCACCTCGTCTCATGTATAGAACATTCATCTAACAACCTGGCTCATAAAAGCCTTTGCCAGAATGCAGGCCAAACCCATATTAACAAGAGATTCCACAACCAGCTACAAGCTCTGAAGGTTGAAACTACACAAAATACTGTGATGCAAAGAAGTGAAAGGTAAAAAACATACTGTGCTACTATAACAAACACGCTAAAAAGCAAATTTAAGACCCAATACATAAACAATGGCATATCTAAC
>NC_051405.1:46299351-46299511 GCF_015228065.2 Penaeus monodon | reverse complement strand
TGTCATCTGCAGCTGCCATGATCCTCCTTATTACACCTTTACTTCCTGTTTGAGATAATTAAATAACATTATGATTGTTCTCGTAAAATTTCGATATACTTATCATATGTGTCTTGCATATACTGAAGTGTTCTGCTATAATGCTTAAACCAAGAAACAT
>NC_051405.1:46297822-46298306 GCF_015228065.2 Penaeus monodon | reverse complement strand
ACAGTGGCTTTTAATATGTGAACTTTATCTTATAATTAGATTATCAGTGTTCTTTCCAAATGCAGAAAATACTCTATGTGATCTGTGATGGAATACCTTCAACACCAATACTGACTCTGTGTCCAGTGGCAAGGACACCTCTTTTGTTAACATTCAAGAAAGCTCATGAGGTTTTTACCATTGTGTTCTGTCAAGACAGAGCTTAGAGTGATTTTTTATATGACAATAGGAATGTTATAAAGATATGGAAACAACAATATCTTATGATGGAATCAAAACCAAAATTGTAGTGACTCAGACTGTGTACAGATATATTCCTAGGGCAGTCTGCAAATTCTTCATTCTAGACTATATATGGCTTGTCTTCACCAGAGTGCCAACAGGCCCTTGAAGATCTAAACCAGTGTTAGTCTCACAACCACTTCCATTATTTAGAATCAAACTATCCCTAACATATGGGTACTTCTTAAATAAAAAATCAGTA
>NC_051405.1:46297137-46297488 GCF_015228065.2 Penaeus monodon | reverse complement strand
AAAAACCACAGCAGCTTAGTTTTCATAAGAGAAAATTGAAATATTTTCTGTCTCTGCCGCTGAAAACTTCCAGTTATATGCACTTGATTTAGGCTGAAAGAAAACCCCTTGTGATCCATACTGCATTTGGTATTTACCCTACCTCATATAAATACATAAACATACAATTTGTACATTGAATGATAAAAAGGTATCATCAAAAGTGAAACAAAAGTGTAGTACCACAGACACAATGAGTCTGAAATTATGAACGATTCTGTCCCCGATGTAAACAAACTTCCGTTCGCCAACAACCGATCCGCAATCCGCATGCGTGAATCCACGGCTTCCATGGCTGTGACTGGAACCAAA
>NC_051405.1:46286268-46286417 GCF_015228065.2 Penaeus monodon | reverse complement strand
GCGTCTAGTAAAGAAAGTTTTGAGATAAATGAGTTTAAAGTTAGCATTTCGCTCTGACGACGAGTTTTACCATATATCCCCAATATTTCATTACCAGCCGTTAATAGCGAACTAACCACACCACTTCTTGCGACAAGATTTCATATAAA
>NC_051405.1:46284429-46285564 GCF_015228065.2 Penaeus monodon | reverse complement strand
TTTTGAAACACAGAATGTACAAATAGTAGAACATGTATATTTTACTGGATGCCTACTTCGTGTCTACAAGTGTAGCTTTGACTTAAATAACACATACTTTTGTCTAATAACCTCTTGTCTTGGGTATTTGTATACTTGCATTTTCATTTCCTACTTTGGGTCGACTGCTGCTGTCGTGCCCTCCCTTTTCACATGGGGAAGCAAATATACTTTTGGCAGAGAGGCCGTTACCTCAGTTTTCAATTATTTTTAAAAAGTATCAGATGAGATGCGAGATTAGCTGGGCTGTGGGGCATCGGCCGGTGGCTGTTCTTTTTTGCGAAACATTCCCGCCCAGACCGCGAGATCACGTCATGGGACCATTGTATATAGGCACCATCCCTGAGCAAGTGAATCATACGCCAAGTTACCAGTTGCGCCATTGGAACTGCAGCACAACACCTTCGGCTACATCTCTCTCTTAATTATTGTGGGTCTGTGTGATCATGTTCTCTCATATTATGCTTTCTGTGTTTTTACAGGATCAACAGCTTTTCACCAAAATCTAACCTGCGAACAATATCCAATTTTGTCCAGATTCTTGGTATGAGCATGTTTCCTCACTCAGGAATGACTCATCGTGACGTCACGATGACGTCACATACAGTTGTCAGTATCCTCCATGTTAATATAATTATAATGATTTCATTCGCACGATAATTTCCAATGACATATTATTTTAAGACCACAATCGAATGATCAGAGCAATACAAAATTCATACAAGTTTATGTTTTTTGCGGAAATAACTTTGTCAGCATGCGTTGGCAACTCGAAAGAAACCCGTGGGACGCATAACAAGGTGAGATATGAGTCACTTCTTCCGAATGATTTAACAAAGCTCTATGCTAATATTTTTTGCTACCTCGACAGACTTGGCCTCTAGTCTGGGACTTCGTAAAATGAAAGAATCGGGTAATTGCACAGAATAAACATGAAAAAAGAAAGATAAAATTAAGCGGTGGTTCGTCACCCAAACAGGTTAACTGGTCGCGTTGGTTGTTCCCCAAACAGGTGTGTGCACTGGAAACATCCCATTCCACTTTCTCATTAAACATCCCAATAAGAAACTTGAATTCCTGCGCCCGCTTCAGATCA
>NC_051405.1:46283986-46284322 GCF_015228065.2 Penaeus monodon | reverse complement strand
ATCTGACGCAGAAGAGTTCACACAGTCAATACAACACGAATAATGACACCATGTCAAAATTAGTTGTAAACTGTAACTTTGATGTAAGCAATATTTTTCCTGCCCGTTGAATAGCAACGGCCCCGAGAATTGGAGAGCGTGCCTGAAACTGAAACCTTCATAAATACATTTCCTCCAAAGCCCATGCGTCAGAGAAGACACATAATGTGATCTCTACGATCGCTGATCATCACTTTCAGCCAGGAGCTGACACTGTCTGTCGACCCTCCAGCACCACACGTAGCGCTGATGGAGGCGAGGCTGCGTGAGTCACAGGCTTCTGCCTCCGCACTCTGC
>NC_051405.1:46280607-46281431 GCF_015228065.2 Penaeus monodon | reverse complement strand
GCGTCGCGGGTGCGCAGCAGCTGAACACTGGCCGTGTTTTATGTTGTCCATCCCTGCTTTCAGTAATATTTTTCTTTAAAATGAACAAATAGCATATGCTCTGAGGCTAAAGATAAGCTGTCAGCAGTGCGACTTAATTGCATTTCTTGTATAAGTTTTGTCACTCTGTCGGCCGAGCTCTGAATGGTCGTCACAGCCTCCTGATTCCGGTAATGTGTCTCTTGTGTGGACTCACTATAATTTTGTATATTCAGTACGCAACCTTTAAAGTATTCAATATACTAAGGTGCGGTATTGATAATAGTATAATTTGTTCTTTTGAATTTATGCCCAATGTATATCAGTTACAAACTAGCATACCTCTAATGTCACAAGATCCAACCGCTTCCTTTGGTATCATCTCCCCCATCGTTACCCTTTTTTCAGCTTGGATCGCAGAAACCACATCAATGGGTACTGGTACCCCTCATATTTACTATTAGTAATGTTAGAAATTTTCTCAGGAACAGGTCATCAAATTAGTGACCCAAAGTAACCCTACATCAAACACATGCTGAGCATCTGCACATCACACCGCCCAGACTGTGGTCCAAAGCTGTGCAGCAACCTTCAGGGAAATTACAAGATACATAGATAATTCTCTAACCGACTTTACAGGTTAAAACCAAGTGTTATTCAGTAGTACCCAGCTTAAGCGCGACTTTCCTTGATAAAAGGCGTCTTCATATAATGATCCCTTCGACCTTTGGCATGGCTCCACTGAGCTGCAACGTCAAGGCATTTTGGTCTCCCACGTAAATAAAATACACAGCGCATCACAACCA
>NC_051405.1:46280050-46280322 GCF_015228065.2 Penaeus monodon | reverse complement strand
CGATGTTCGTTGCAAACTGGTAGACACTTCTAACGAATGAGGTCCTAAGCATTACACCTCGAGGTTCCTCAAGACGCGAGGCCTGACAGCAGCAACAGCCGCTCGACCTTGGCAACACGGTCGGCGGTCGGGGCGCGAGGCTGGAAGCGCCCTCGGCAGATGCGGTGCCATGAGAGGGAAGGGCCAGACTGCCACGTGATGAAGCGATGGCAATGGTGCTTGGCTTGGTGATGGGGGTGATGCCAATGATTATTATTATGATGATAATTATA
>NC_051405.1:46279617-46279991 GCF_015228065.2 Penaeus monodon | reverse complement strand
CTGTATGAAACGAAAAATAAAGACATTACTGGCAATGATTCCTTGATTGCCTCGTCATCATGATCACCTACAATAGCCACCCCTCTTAATAAATCACTAATAATAATTTCCAGATCAGGAATAAGCATAACCTTATCCTCCTGCCAGGTCCAGGCGGCCCGACCAACCCCATTCCTCCTGCGAAGACGTCATACGCAAGGGCTGCGGCCAACCTTGCTCCGGGCGGTGAAAGTTCATGGCTTGGGCGGAGGGCACGCTGGGGGCGGGGCGAGGGAAGGGGAGCAGGTGCAGGGTTTAAAGAAATGGAAATCGACTACGATGTACGAACTGAGAGCTTACGTAAATCTAAAACCCGCCGACACACTACGAGGTGA
>NC_051405.1:46279221-46279373 GCF_015228065.2 Penaeus monodon | reverse complement strand
CTTACGAGGTGAAACTCGCTGGTGAGAGAGAGATGGCGGCGGAGAGATTACGATTGGACTTGTGCCCGGACGCTCCCTCCCTGGGGGCGAGCGCCAGGGGGGGGTACGCAGCGTCACCACGTCATGCGCCGTCACGCGAGGCGAAAGGCAGG
>NC_051405.1:46277350-46278480 GCF_015228065.2 Penaeus monodon | reverse complement strand
CATAGTTTTGATATATGAACGGGAACTAGATCCTTTGTTGAATTGCTTATCAGGTGGCAACCAACATACATTTTAAAGCTATGAGATTATCTGCTGCGACTTCAGCTGCAAACAAGGTACAGAAGATAAGTGTTCAACTGTTCTTTTTCTCGTGAACTCGGCTTTTATGGCAAACGATGAACGGACTTTCTACAAGAATTTCAGGGATCATTAAGAAACCTATCTCGTATCTGATAAGCTTTTTGGCTGGTGTTGTGGGAGCAAGTTGGCTACGGACGGCAGTGCACGAGGGAGCGCTTACTTCTCTTGACCTCATGAAATTGTATGTTTTTTCACAAGTAACGTTATCAGAACACCAGGTAGCATGGCTGCAAAGGTGAAAGGTGAATCAAATCCAGTATACAAACATATATAGTAATGTATAATGTAGGTTTCTCATACTTTTCAATTTATATTTCCTTATTATTGCTGCATTCTCAATTTCCAGATTTTTATCACTACATTCATCCAGTTTCTCATGTTGTATTTCAGGTCCCCTTTTGCTAAGGCTTCCAATCTGTCCGGTCGAAGGTATCAGAGACCATTTTTTTTTAACAAGAGGTGTTCTCAGCCAGTTGCCCGAAAAGTGTTTGTTAGAGGAGTTGTGTGCTTGAACTTTCATCGACTGCATAATTTACTGGATCTTTATTCTGTCCAAAATATGATAAAACCAAACAGATATACAAATATCTTTGCAAACATTGCTTCTCCCAATTCCAAGCAAATCCAGTACAAGTAAACTGCTTCAAGTTGAAAGCTGCCGAGTTCCTGAAAATAGTTATTTTGAAAACTATTATAAGATTTCTCCGTCTTTTGACTGTCCACGCAGACAGGAAAGCAGCCTAACAGCTAGAGCTCGCAGAATCGTTTACATTTTTTGTGTATTAAATCAGGTTCAAATGTTCAAGCTTGAGTTAAACCCTTAAGTGCCCACTTGAAAATGAACCAAGCCCAACATTCTGAGCACCGTGGGATTTGCTAATAGATATGTCAAACTCTATTTTATTTTGCTGCTCCATAGGCCTTTGCGAAAGTCACAGAAGAAGTCCACAGACGCCATAACAGGTGAGAAATAGTCTGGATGGTACCGA
>NC_051405.1:46276122-46276800 GCF_015228065.2 Penaeus monodon | reverse complement strand
CTGGCCGTTGTCTCTTAGCTTGCGAATGAGACTGGTGGGAAAAATGTTCCGGCGCTTTAATCTCCCCCAATGACAAGTAGATGAGATTCAGCAGGAGCGATCGGGAAGTCTTGAAGGGAGTGAAAATAGGGGCCCCAAACCTTTGGAGGTTTTTCAAATTTGTTTTTCCCCACGGCTCTCTGTAAAAGCCCCAAAAAAGGTTATTTTACCCTTCCCCCTTTTTTAAAAAATAAGGTTTCTGAGCACCCTAAAAATTTTTTTCCCAAAAGGACAAGCTTTTCCCCAAAACGGCTCAAAAGCTAAAGGGATCCCCCTTTTTTTTTTCCCTCCCGGGATCATGGGGCCTGCTTTTCCCTATTGGGTTTTCATTTCATGTACCCTCTGCCAACTTTTCCCCTTTCCGGGGGACTACTTTTCCTTGCCGTCCGCCTCCAGAGAGGCCCAAAAGGTGGCCACTCCCCTTTTTTCCCCTTTTTCCCTTTTCTCATAGTTAGATAAATCGCTCTTAAATTTCGACGGCAGCGCCCCGTTGGGTTTCCAAAAGCACGGGAGCTAAGGGACGACCGGAAAAAGGGGTGCAGCCCTCAAAAGCACAGCGCGGGGTTCGCCCACCCCAAGAAATTTGGGCCTGATCCCCTAAACGTTTCCGCCTGCACCCCTTTTCCCTCTTTTCCCTTT
>NC_051405.1:46275888-46275998 GCF_015228065.2 Penaeus monodon | reverse complement strand
GAGGGCCGGAGGGCCTGAAAATTTTTGATGCGAGGGTTTAACTAGCGACCCCCTCAAAAGTCGGCCCTTTGGCGCCAAATATGTTTTAAATGATTTTAGGGTAAAACGAA
>NC_051405.1:46274470-46274692 GCF_015228065.2 Penaeus monodon | reverse complement strand
CCCTACAAATATATGATTTTCCCAAATTTTTTCAAATTTGACCCTAGACTAAAAATTTTTTTTTATTTATAATTAGGGATAACTGACGTCGCAGCAACGATCATATGTTGGCGATCAGCATAAGGGCCCGCTCGCCGTCGCCGCCGCTGGAAGATTAAGAAGTCTTTTGATCGACAGATAAGTCGCTCTCTCGGTGAACGCTAATTTCTCAAGTGGGTCGTC
>NC_051405.1:46271858-46272191 GCF_015228065.2 Penaeus monodon | reverse complement strand
AGGTGTGTGGGGGTGGGGGGGGGGGGGGGGGTTTGGGGGGGGGTTGTGTGTGTGGGGGTGTGGGTGTGGGGGGTTTTTGGGTGTGTGGGGGGGGTTTTGTGTGGGGTGGGGTTTTTGTGTGTGTGGGTGGGCGTTGCCTTTAAAAAATTATGCTTTTCCAAATCGTTTAGTTCAGCGCGTGAAAACATTCGAACAAAAAAAAAAAGACAACGATCATTTTGAAAAAACAACCATACCTTTACGGAAAAATTCCAAACAAAAAACCAAGAAAAACATGGCCCCTGAAGGCAAGAAATATATATGCTGAAAAACTTTGGCAAGGAAAGGGAGGAG
>NC_051405.1:46271009-46271781 GCF_015228065.2 Penaeus monodon | reverse complement strand
GATGGTGCCAGCATGGGCGTGTCCGCCAAAGTGGCCACGCCCGTGAACGAAAAGGATTTCCGCAGAAAAGTGTCCCCAAGGCACGCGGGGCCTTCCTACGGCCGCCGTCGCTTGAATGAGCACATCCTCATTGTCGTTTGACCTTTCACTCGCTCTGCATTCACGGCTGCATAGCTCCTCGTTGAGCCTTGATTAGGGCGCCCCTGGCTGTGAGACCTGATCCTTCCTACTCCTCAACCTACGCTTGCTGCGCGTACTTTGACTGCTCAAAAGGGGTTCCTCAGAACCAAGCCCCCGGTCTTTTTAGAGCTATTTTTGGGGTCATGCGAAAATGAAAAAAATTAGGAAAAAACGAAAAAGAAAGAAAAAAACAAATGGCTCCATCTGCCCCCAAAAGCATGTAGCCATTGTGCTGGTCCTCGTTTGGGAAAGTTTTCCCCTGTCCTTTACCGGGGCCACAGGGTTCGGCGTCCGGGTAAACCCCGGAAGAGCGGAAGCCCGTTTCTCGCCGACGATTTGGGTGCCGCCTTGGCCTGTTATCGGGGTTTCCAGATGCAGGCTGAATGAGCCTAACATACCTCACCGAGCTTTGCTTCGTGGATGGACTTTTGGGGTCTCAGTAACGCAAAGCACAGGATGACTAAATAAGGTGTATGCACAGTACTAATGATATCGTTAGGAAACATACATACAAGATAAAATAAACAAATGTCAATTAGTAACATTAGCAATTGTGTGGTATGTTAGAAATATATATACCCTGCTATATATC
>NC_051405.1:46270647-46270742 GCF_015228065.2 Penaeus monodon | reverse complement strand
GTGTCGGGGTGAGGTGAGTTGTTGCCCGGTGACAGCGGGTGGTGACTCGACCTGTAGTTGCCGTCGTGCAGTCGTGTTGGTGATGCTTAAATGAG
>NC_051405.1:46266052-46266150 GCF_015228065.2 Penaeus monodon | reverse complement strand
TGTATAGATATTTGTGCATGTATATGTGCATGTGTGGTATAACTATTATCATGGAAATCATCATTATCTCTTGTTCCATCGTTAACGTTTCTTTTCTT
>NC_051405.1:46265722-46266007 GCF_015228065.2 Penaeus monodon | reverse complement strand
GATATTATTACTGGCTTATATATTTGGAATCCTTATATTCCTGTAAGATGTTTACACACATACTACACATCCAGAAACAAACACATGTGTGCAGACATCGCAGTGCGATATGCTTTAGTCTGTTGGTTGAGCTCGGCCTCTGTGTTTGCTAGTCATTTCCGAAGAGTAGTCCTACCCCGTTTCGCATTCGCTTATGTGATCGCAGCTAAGCTAAGCTAAGAGGTGTTTGTGCCGATTTGTTAGTTCGTATATATCTGTATTTGTTCATCTGTGTATGTTTATGCT
>NC_051405.1:46265274-46265513 GCF_015228065.2 Penaeus monodon | reverse complement strand
AGGGTACGCCGCGTGTGCTCGCCGACCTTGGGCCACCTGTGACGGCCCCGTGGCACCTGCTACCATTTTCTAGATTTGCGATGCTGGCGAAGCAGTCAGCTGACAGTCGATTGGGCTCCGAGCCTGGTCCGTGAGGCATGTTTGGCGGGATGCGCCTCGACCCCACCAGGGCAAGCAGGGGGCGCGAGGGCGAGGGAAGCTGGGCGTCGAGTCTCCTCGCGCCGGGAGTGTCCAGTCAT
>NC_051405.1:46265145-46265231 GCF_015228065.2 Penaeus monodon | reverse complement strand
AGATGGTCTCGAGCGCCTTCCTCTGCTCACTGACAACAAAAGCAACAGTAACAATCGATGTTGTTACTCGTATTACTAATACCGGT
>NC_051405.1:46264850-46265111 GCF_015228065.2 Penaeus monodon | reverse complement strand
TACGTGGAAGACGGTTTTATATAAAGTCTCCATTGTGGCTTGCTTGGGAAGCCAGGTGACTGAGTAGTGTGTGGCTGTTGGGTGCCCGTTTGTAGGTAAGATTATCCATTAATTGTACAAGAAATCATAATCTATTTATTGCTGTCACACTAAGATCTTCAAATAAGCATCATTCGCGTGTGATATAGACAATTAGACAAGTAAGCAATTTCCATTATAAATTAATTTTATATTATGAACGTTGTAATCACACGAGAGCCT
>NC_051405.1:46264419-46264690 GCF_015228065.2 Penaeus monodon | reverse complement strand
TAATGAATGACGATCCTTCATTACCGGCACGACATAACTCACACTTGACCTAATTACATACGTTACAGCAGATATGAACCAGCGAGCATAATACATCCCCTGTGTGAATTCTATTTTTCATCGGTTATTTTTTCGTTAGATTATTCGTAAAATGTTCTAGATAAATTTCCTGTACATATTTCAGTATTCCGCTGTCAATTGGGATGCTTAGAAACGACACTGAAACACTGAACGCATCCGTAAACAAAGTCTGGTCACATCAAGCTAAAGA
>NC_051405.1:46263449-46264052 GCF_015228065.2 Penaeus monodon | reverse complement strand
GCATAGGCATTCATACAGAAACATATCCAAGACCCCCAAACCAGACTCATGGTTAGCATGAAACTCCTCGGAAATTAGAGGAACGCCTTTGTCAGCTGGTCATATCAGATCAGAATATCTTAGATAATATGTCTAGAGGTATTTAGACTTGGCAGATCTTTTCTTTAGTGTGCGTCTGTACTTATAACCAGATATTAGTTGCTGAACCCCTTCATTCGTACGGCGATGATACCACACCTTGATTTCAGGTTCCACTAGTGCAGATGTATCAGTGATAATCAATTTCATCATCTAATCTCAGTGATTATCCGGTTGGGACTACTCAGAATAGAACAGCCTTTATATTAGGAATGTTACAGCGTAAGCGCCAAATACTGGCATGCTTTAGGGGTTTCTCCTGGTCAAACAAACTGATAACTTGAACATTCAGCCCAGCCGGGCGGATTCGCACGGACCGCTCACCTGGCGAAGACTTGCTCTCCTGTTCAGGTAGATATGAAGTCAGAGGGGTGACCCGAGTCTTGTCTAGTGGGAAGAAATGCGTCCATTATGTTGTTTTCAAAGAACAGACGACCTGCACAGACAGCATGGCAAGTGTTGTTT
>NC_051405.1:46263087-46263266 GCF_015228065.2 Penaeus monodon | reverse complement strand
TGTGCTAGCATACGCGACAGTATCTGTTTTTGTATCTCGTGATCTATCTATGTATTTGCGACAATATCTAGGCCTAACTGTCCACCCATCAACTTCCTCTCCCTTCATTAACCTCAGTTGCCTTGAACAGTGACGCGCCAGAGAATAACTGTTTTCACCGGCTTCCAGGTATTTCCCCT
>NC_051405.1:46262793-46263067 GCF_015228065.2 Penaeus monodon | reverse complement strand
CAAGCCCTGCGGCTGGCCCTGAAGGCCCTGGAGGCCCGAGCCCCTCCTCCCGCCGGTAGATGGGCCGCCTGGCCTCGGAGCGCTCGCCTGCCTTATTTGGCCGCACCTTTGCAAGCCGCACTCACCTGGAAGCCACCCTGCGGCCTCTTCGCCGCTGGACAAGTCCAAAGTCTTTCCTCTATCCTCCGGGAACTGTGATTGCCATTAT
The DNA here is from genome assembly GCF_015228065.2 of Penaeus monodon. NCBI lineage: Eukaryota > Metazoa > Arthropoda > Malacostraca > Decapoda > Penaeidae > Penaeus > Penaeus monodon. Next base: position 46,262,859 of record NC_051405.1, on the reverse strand, counting down.
GAAGCTTAGGCCGGATCGTGTGGTGTGTCGTTTTGAATAGTGCGTTTAGAATATAATAAATATGAA
>NC_051405.1:46261547-46262489 GCF_015228065.2 Penaeus monodon | reverse complement strand
TTGAGCGAGCAAAACGCCGCGTGTCTTCCCAAAAAGCGCCAAAGGAAAAGGGTAGCGAGGCCACAGCTGCTGAATCACGCTCTCGCTCTACGCAGACTTTGAAATAGCATTACCTGAATTTCTTTGTAGGACAACGACCGGGTTTTGAGTATTCAGTTTCTGCTTTGCAGCTTTAAATATATTTCCGACAAAGAGCATTTGATATTACTCGAGTCATTTTATCATTTCGCGTTGCCTGCTCCCGTGCAATATTACTGGGAGGGACATGGTATCGATATCTTCACAGCAAAATCGAATATTTGGTAAAAAGTGGGAGCTTGTTGCGTAATAGGTACTTTATGCTTTGATTAGATTGCTACTGGCTACAGTTAGACAAAGAATAAATAAATATCTAGACATTACACAGGAGGTCATTTATGAAGTACATGCGCACAGCTTTCGTAAAATTCGACCTCACTCTCTGTCTGATTACTATATCCATTATTCACATCGGTAATACGTTCATATATCATGCATTGCTGTAACATGGGGAGAGATTCTTAATGGTAATATGAGCAAACAATGAAAAGTATGCAGACGCCATCGTCGGTGATCTATGGCTTATATAATTGACGAGGTTATTATTGACTCAGTAACTCAAAACTCAGTTCATTCCTCAAGCAGCCACAGTTAATTAAATACAAACCCGGCGATTAGTTTTCAGTATAAATCCATTAAAAATTTGTTCTTTCCTTGAGTACCCCCCGCCGCCCCATGGACGCCCCCTGCGGTGCGTCTTGTTGACGGATGCAGCGGCTGCCACGGCGGGGTCTGTGACGTCACACGTCGCCGAATACTGGACATTCTGGTGGGTGTCAGCTTGATTTTTAAAAATATATAGTGTTTATATTAGCACTGCCTGGAATTGTCGCACATGTTATAAATTTCGTAGTCAGTTATATT
>NC_051405.1:46255992-46260376 GCF_015228065.2 Penaeus monodon | reverse complement strand
GGTCTCCGGCAGATTTACAGCCAGGTAAAGGTAAACAGAGCCCTGTAAACAATCGCCGAGGCACCTTCGCCACGAGGCCTGGACGGCGTCCGCCCCTCGTATGGCAGCGGGAGTGAGCGGTGAGGGCGGCCGGTTGGGCAGAAGCCTGGAATGATGTGTCTCACTAGAGGTCTGGATGCGGTAAGGTATACACAGTCTTCATGGAAAGTTTAAAAGCGTTCCCTAAGGCAGCCTTTGACTAGAACAGCCACAGGCGAATGCGAAGGTGGAGATAAGAAAAATAGATTAGCGTCGACGGGTCGAAGGAATTTCCGAAAGCGAACACTGCCAACTGCGCAGTCCGACCTGGGCGGGTCGCCCTCACGAAGCTGAAGGCATGGGGCCGCAAAGCAGCTCTGATTATGGCGCTCCAAATTAGGGCAGCCGCAGGATGGCCCTTGGGCTGCTTATGGAATAAAACATCGAAGGAACCGGGTGCTTTACATGTCTTGGTTCATCAGAAAATGTGATTATGCAGACCCCTAGACAACCATTAAGCCCGCAGCGGACTACTGTTCGGGAAGAAGCGGGCGGAGAGAGCGGCAGGTTGGTGCAGTGGGGAGGGCGATCACTGGGGAGGTTGTTGCGGTGGGAAGGTTGTTGCAGTGGGAAGGTTGTTGCAGTGGGAAGGTTGGTGCAATGGGGAGGTTGTTGCGGTGGGAAGGTTGGTGCAATGGGGAGGTTGTTGCAATGGGGAAGGTTGGTGCAATGGGGAGGTTGTTGCGGTGGGGAGGTTGGTGCAGTGGGGAGGGGGAGCAATGGGGAGGTTGTTGCAGTGGGGAGGTTGTTGCAGTGGGAAGGTTGTTGCAGTGGGGAGGTTGTTGCAGTGGGGAAGGTTGGTGCAGTGGGAAGGTTGTTGCAGTGGGGAGGTTGTTGCAGTGGGAGGTTATTGCAGTGGGGAGGGGGAGCACTGGGAAGGTTGTTGCAGTGGGAAGGTTGTTGCAGTGGGGAGGTTGTTGCAGTGGGGAGGTTGTTGCAGTGGGGAGGTTGTTGCAGTGGGGAGGTTGTTGCAGTGGGGAGGTTGTTGCAGTGGGAAGGTTGTTGCAGTGGGGAGGTTGGTGCAATGGGGAGGTTGTTGCAGTGGGAAGGTGGTTGCAGTGGGAAGGTTGTTGCAGTGAGGGAGGTTTGTTGCAGTGGTGGAGGTTGTTGCAGTGGGGAGAGGGAAGCCACTGAGGACGGTGTTGCCGGGGGAGGTTGTTTTATTGCAGTGGGAGGTTGTTGCAGTGGAGGTGTGCAGGGGGAGGTTGTGTAGTGGGGAGGTTGTTGCAGTGGGAGTGTTGCGTGGGAAGGTTGTGCAGTGGGGAGGTTGTTGCAGTGGGGAGGTTATTGCAGTGGGGAGGGGGAGCACTGGGAGGTTGTGCTGGGGAGATGTTGCAGTGGGGAGGTTGTTGCAGTGGGGAGGGGGAGCACTGGGGAGGTTGTTGCCCAACGTGTTGGAGGGGTAGCCAGTGGGGGAGGTGTTGCAGTGGGGAGGTTGTTGCAGTGGGGAGGGGAGCATTCGGGAGGTGCTGCATGTAGGAGGTTGTTTGCAGTGGGAGAGGGGGAGCACTGGGAGGTGTTGCGTGAGGAAAGGTTGTTGCATTGGGAGGTTGCTGCCAGTGGGAAGGTTGTTGCGTGGAGGAGGTTGCTGCAGTGGGGAGGTGTGCAGTGGGGAGGTTGTGTCGGGGGAGGATTGTTTGCAGTGGGGAGGTTGTTGCATGTGGGAAGGGGGAGCACTGGGGAGGTTGTTGCAATGGGGAGGTTGGTGCAGTGGGGAAGGTTGTTGCAGTGGGGAGGTTGTTGCAGTGGGAAGGGTTGCTGCAGTGGAAGGTTGTGCAGTGGGAGGTTGTTGCAGTGGGAAGTGTTGCAGTGGGGAGGTTGTGTAGTGGGAGGTGTTGCCGTGGGGAGTTGTTTGCAGTGGGGAGGTTGTTGCAGTGGGGAGGTTGTTGCAGTGGGGAGGTTGTTGCAGTGGGGAGGTTGTTGCAGTGGGAAGGTTGTTGCAGTGGGAGGTTGTTGCAGTGGGGAGGTTGTTGCAGTGGGGAGGTTGTTGCAGTGGGAAGGTTGGTGCAGTGGGGAGGTTGTTGCAGTGGGGAGGTTGTGCAAGGGAAGGTTGTTGCAGTGGGAAGGTTGTTGCAGTGGGGAGGTTGTTGCAGTGGGGAGGTTGGAGCAGTGGGAAGGGTTGCATTGGGGAGGTTGCTGCAGTGGGGAGGTTGTTTGCAGTGGGAAGGGTTGGCAGGGGAAGGTTGTTTGCAGGGGAGGATGTTGTAGTGGGGAGGTTGGTGCAGTGGGGAGGGGGAGCAGTGGGGAGGTTGTTGCAGTGGGGAGGTTTGTTGCAGTGGGGAGGTTGTTGCAGTGGGAAGGTTGTGCAGTGGGGAGCGTTTCGCAGGGGGAAGGTGTGCAGTGGAAGGTTGTTTGCAGTGGGTAGGTTGTTGTAATTGGGGAGATTGTGGCAGTGGGGAGGGGGAGCATCTGGGAGGTTGTTGCAGTGGGAAGGTTGGTGTAGTGGGGAGGTTGGTGCAGTGGGGAGGTTGGTGCATTGGGAAGGTTGTTGCAGTGGGGAGGGGGAGCACTGGGGAGGTTGTTGCAGTGGGAAGGTTGTTGCAGTGGGGAGGTTGGTGCAGTGGGGAGGTTGGTGCATTGGGAAGGTTGTTGCAGTGGAGAGGGGGAGCAGTGGGGGGGGGGGCGTGGGGGGTTGTTGCAGTGGGGAGAGGAAGCACTGAGGAGGTTGTTGCAGTGGGAGGGGGAGCACTGGGGAGGTTGTTGCAGTGGGAAGGTTGCCTGTGCAGTGGGAGGGTGTGCAGGGGGAGGTTGGTTGCAGTGGGAAGGTTGTTGCAGTGAAGAGGTTATTGCAGTGAGAGGTTGTTGCAGTGGGAAGGTTGTTGCAGTGGGAGGTTGTTGCAGTGGGGAGGTTGTTGCAGTGGGGAGGGGGAGCAGTGGGGAGGTTGTTGCAGTGGGGAGAGGAAGCACTGAGAAGGTTGTTGCAGTGGGGAGGTTGGTGTAGTGGGGAGGTTGTTGCAGTGGGGAAGTTGTTGCAGTGGGAGGTTGTTGCAGTGTGGGGAGGTTGTTGCAGTGGGGAGGTTTGTCGGTGGGGACGGTTTAGTGCAGAGTGGGGAGTTGTTGCAGTGGGAAGTTGTTGCAGTGGGGAGGTTGGTGCAGTGGGAGGTTGTTGCAGTGGGGGGAGGATGTTGCAGTGGGGAGGTTGATTGCAGTGGGAGTGTTGCAATGGGGAGGGGGAGCATTGGGGAGGCTGTTGCAGTGGGGAGGATGTTGCAGTGGGGAGGTTGTTGCAGTGGGAAGGTTGTTGCAGTGGGGAGGTTGTTGCAGTGGGGAGGTTGCTGCAGTGGGGAGGTTGGTGCAGTGGGGAGGCTGTTGCAGTGGGGAGGTTGTTGCATTGGGGAGGCTGTTGCAGTGGGGAGATTGGTGCAGTGGGGAGGTTGTTGCATTGGGGCGGATGTGCAGGGGGGAGTGGTGCCCCCAGGTGTAGGTTTTTCAGTGGGGAGGTTGTGGTGCATGGTGGAGGACTGTGCAGTGGGAGGTGTGCAGTGGGGAGGTGTTGCAGTGGGGAGGATGGTGGCGTGGGGGAGGTGGTGCAGTGGGGAGGTTGTTGCAGTGGGGAGGTTGTTGCAGTGGGGAGGTTGTTGCAGTGGGGAGGATGGTGCAGTGGGGAGGTTGTTGCAGTGGGGAGGTTGGTGCAGTGGGGAGGTTGGTGCAGTGGGGAGGCTGTTGCAGTGGGGAGGTTGGTGCAGTGGGGAGGCTGTTGCAGTGGGGAGGATGGTGCAGTGGGGAGGTTGGTGCAGTGGGGAGGCTGTTGGAGTGGGGAGGTTGTTGCAGTGGGGAGGCTGTTGGAGTGGGGAGGTTGGTGCAGTGGGGAGGTTGTTGCAGTGGGGAGGTTGTTGCAGTGGGGAGGTTGTTGCAGTGGGGAGGTTGGTGCAGTGGGGAGGCTGTTGCAGTGGGGAGGTTGTTGCAGGGAGGTTGGTGCAGTGGGGAGGTGTTGCACGTGGGGGAGGATGTGCAGGTGGGGGAGGTTTGCAGTTGGAGGTTCGGTTGCAATGGGGAGGTGGTGGCCAGTGGGAGGATTTGAGTGGGGAGGTTGCTGCACTGGGGAGGTTGTTGCAGTGGGGAGGATGGTGCAGTGGGGAGGGGGAGTAGTGAGGAAGGTGGAGCAGTGGGGAGCACATCATCGTTGCTGCTTCTGCTGCTTGACCCTGCGTACACCGCTGTGCTTTCTCATTCTGGTGCTTCGCGTCCCTCGCAAGGGCCGCCGCCACCGTGTCTGCGGGGCAGGGAACCGCGTCCAGGAGAGAGCGCGTGACGTCATCGCCGCTTATACAGACTGCGCTCTGGATTCACTTGTTCGCCCTCAGGA
>NC_051405.1:46255750-46255911 GCF_015228065.2 Penaeus monodon | reverse complement strand
ATTATTGACTATTATAGAATGACATGGACAGAAAAAATATTTTAACACCAGAAAGATTATTAATGATACCAGCTTCGGAAATATTAATAAAGTGCTCACGAAGATTATCATAACAAAAATATTATAGATGTAATACGATTTTTTCCGAAAAATCGATAATG
>NC_051405.1:46254545-46255405 GCF_015228065.2 Penaeus monodon | reverse complement strand
GGTACATGATGCAATTTAAGTGAGAATGAGCTCCGGTAGAGTTATGTCAAGTAGAGGCGCTATTCTGGGGCCGAACAGCTCTCAACACCCGAGTACTGGGAGTCGCAGGGCCTTGCCTAGTGACACGGGAAGCGGAAATGACACGGGGATTGAAACCTTCCTCCGTCGTTGTGCTTTCGAGACAAGAGAGATTTCGTCCCGTGAGCTTGAGCTCGTGGGACAGCTAAAGGGCGGGAAGGAAGCGTGTCTGGCTAATCGGCAGCATCGGAGTGCTACACATAGGATGCGTCAGTGAGTTTCCAGGTGATAACGCCTCACCGATCGCCTCTACCGGTGTGCTAATGGCAGTTCTCGAAGTTTGTGGGAGGGTGAAGGGTGCGGCGAGGGTTGGCGCCCACACCTGCTCGACCTCTGCTCGGAACATGACACTTCGCGGCGTCGCCTTCCTGCGTTCTTTACTCGTGGGGACTGCTTTCTGGTTCCCTTTCTTCCTGCCTTCACCCCCCTCCTCCAGGCGGCCTTCTTCCCCTATGATATACTGATGGAAATCCAGGGACACTTTTAGAAGTATCAGACAAGTACAGCTGGGCTATTTAAGTGAAATGGATCTATGAAAGATGCAAGTTCGCCAGCCTAAGCACATCTATAAAATATCTGAGACAGAGTTAAAGCTACAAAGAAATGAGTCTGGAGAGTCAGGGGCGGGAGACTAAGCCATATATGGGCGTGAAATACTCCCAGCTCCCACCAATGACGTCAACGACATAGAGGGAGCGCTACCCGCGTCTCACTTTCGATCTACGGATGTTCTTCATCTTTTGTCTTAAGCTCAGCAGTAACATCGTCATATTTTCTGACTA
>NC_051405.1:46253601-46254521 GCF_015228065.2 Penaeus monodon | reverse complement strand
ACAAAGCAATTTGAATACTTTCCAGCACTTGTAACAGATTATCAGCAATATTTGTTAACTCAAGGTAATGCCAGTAGTGAGGGAGTCAACTAAATTCAATACAAAACGTCAGCGTCTACTGTTAGATATGATTCCTGTTGTGGTGGGCATGGGACCCATTACTAGCCCACGAAGGCAATGTAGTGTATTATCCAAGTTTCGGATTTTAGTGATAATTGTGTTCATTATGGGGGCAGATTTTCTGTAATATGTTAGTGTCTGTGTGTGTTTTTCCCTTGCAAACTTCCCCCTTCACTTTTAAAAAATCTCCCCTATTAGGCAGAGAAGAAAATCTTGACGACGCAAGCAGGATGAGACACAAAGGACAAGCTGTAACGATGTGGATGGTTAGATCTACAATTATGATGTTTTAACCAGTGTTTAAGTTTCAGTTATACGTGTTGCCTCTATCTCTTTCATCTTCCGCGAACCCCTTAAAGGAGTCAGAGGTTATCTTTAGCCATAAATTTCTTGGTCAAATAATACCGTTAGTGGCGGCACCAAGGGAGGCGGGGATAAATCCCCAGAATGCCTCAAACCTCCCACATTCAACTTGTCAGGATTGCAAAGTGTAGGCCATGAGATGGTTTAAGACCACCAAAAGCTTGCCAAATTTACTGTAAGTCATTTGTTTTTTCGAGTAATTCAAGGAAAGTGTCACAGCATCGGTCGAGTGAACCTCGAGCTGGCCTCAATTTAAGTGATAAAATCGACATTGCTTAAAATGCAACGGAACTATTCCCTCTTGAAACACTGATTATGTCTCTTCTCATTGAGAGCCCAGACTGGAATATCCTGGAGCCGCCACTGTCTGGTGTTCCTCTGTTTCTCTGAAGCACCATTATTAAACAAATATTTAGGTTAGAAAAATAAACAATCAC
>NC_051405.1:46253321-46253571 GCF_015228065.2 Penaeus monodon | reverse complement strand
TTTCAAGTGACATGTTCACAAAAAAGAGGAAAGACACTTTAAAGTTAGTACTTCCAAAATTCCTAAAACTTTAATCATATAATGCATGAAATATCATTCATTATACATTATCTTTGGCACTTCAAATATCACAATAGACGTCAACAATCACTCTTGGTGATTCCTCTGTGGACATCACACATTCTGATATCGTACTTTTGTATATATGCTTCAGCATATGATTTTCTTTTCTTTGTTTTGTAATGGAGTA
>NC_051405.1:46252802-46253222 GCF_015228065.2 Penaeus monodon | reverse complement strand
CGCGCGCGCATCAGAGGTGACCTCCAAATGAGTCATTGCTGGTTCTAGCTATAGAAAGATGCAGTTGTTACGAAGGTACAACAACTTTGCACCAAGTTTTACATCTATTGCGAATCACTTATCATACCATAAGGAAATATCTTACAAGTCTGAATCAAATATACAAATATACAGACGTAGAAGGTGTAAATACACCTTTTAAATAAAATTCTTCCAAAAGGCAGTTCTTCATATACGAAGATATTACCATATTAGAGTTCTGTGTACTCATTTGGAACAGTAACAGTTGCTAATATCAATAACACATTTACATATACTATTCCAGCATCGATACGGCTGTCCGCCCCTGCATTTACGTGTATAATAGACTCCGAACCATAGTAATCTTAGTAGTAGCTATTCAACAATGAGAACTTCAAG
>NC_051405.1:46252256-46252773 GCF_015228065.2 Penaeus monodon | reverse complement strand
GTGCAGCGCCAGCAGATCAACCACGAAAATCATACGTAACATTTTGATCAAATATTTATCTTCAGTTCAACCACAGTTCAACCGTCTTACAGCTAACATTAAAGCTTAGAACATAATGTCTCCCAAGGATTCCATGACTATGCCAGTGAGTCTGATATGAGAAGCTCAGTGGATGAGAAGCAGCGCAGGGGAGGAGCGAGTTGATGAGACCAATACAGACCTTGGATGTGACCGCCCCCGGGTTCGTCCGCTCCAGGACTGGCGAAGGTGCCAAGGAAATGCCGTCGGACTTCCGCAGAATAGGAGACCGCACAAAATCAGTTGGATAAAATATGATAAACAAGTTTTATGTATGGAGAGTTTTTCTTTTGTTTTGTGAACAGGATAGACTGCCTTCTCATTCACCGCCAGTCTTCACTCTTAGCACACTTCTATAGAAGCGATATCTGTTGTAAAATCAATTTTGACATGAATGTGGAAAGGCAGCGGGAAGGCGTATTCACATCTGACATATCAT
>NC_051405.1:46250579-46251169 GCF_015228065.2 Penaeus monodon | reverse complement strand
ATAATAATTATAAGAAAGTTAATTCAACGAACGCCTCGTCGGATGCCTGTGTTTATTCACCGACCCCTTCCGGCCGAACGTGACTTTCTCTCTTGCTGCGTTTTCTCTCCTTTCCGATGCAAGATCTCCTACCGTGCCAAGCATGCTCGGGCTGCACATCGGGCTGATCAGTGATGTAACTGGGTCTTCCACTGCTCTGGGACTTCCACCCGCCAGTGCTTCTCTCAGCTCTCATTGTGCCAAAATAACTCAGGGCCGCGGAGGCCCCTGCCCTTCCGGGCGCCGTGCCAAGGAGTGCCGGAACATCCTGGGCTACGTCGCTTAAGGTATTTCCGAATGTCTTTCCAGTTTCTATCATATAAACTAATGTCTAGTTGTGATATTATTAATTCAATATGTGCCAAATAAAATTCCCATGATATATGAATTCACATATGATCAATGAAAATATTCATCTTGTGCAATTGGGTTACATGTGTTGACTTTTAAGTCTGATTTCTCATCAATCTCGTACTTCTTTTAATTTTTTCAATTACACACTGGGAGAACCAACACGACATTCCTCATTCTTTCATTTTATTAAATCCACT
>NC_051405.1:46249894-46250524 GCF_015228065.2 Penaeus monodon | reverse complement strand
CACCCGGACACATACATGATGCAGTAAACTCTAGTGGACAAAATCCCTTATTTGAAGCTACGTGGAACTTTTCTCTTCAGTCTCTGTTTTGCTGTCGATGGAGACAGCCGCCGCCTCCTGGGTTTCTGTGACAACCTCCTTCGCCTCCTCCGCTTTCTTCTCCGTGTCCTTCGTTGGGGGAACTTCTGCTTTTGCAGAAGATCCTACGTTCTCTTCAACCTTCTGCTGTTCGGCTGCCTTTTTCTCCTCTGTTGTCCGATTCTCTTCCGATGCCTCCGGGTTAACTTTAAGCTCTGCCGCAGCCTCCTGCGTAGCCGCAGGCGTGGGCGTCTTCTCCTTCTGCGCCTGCTCCGGTTCGGTCGCCTTGGACTCCAGGAGCGAGATCGCGGCGTTGATGTCTTTGATGACGGCGCGACGAGCCTGTCGCACGTCGTCTCGACCGTCGGGGTCGACGTTGTCGAGCTGCAGGAGGGCGCGGGTGAGCATCTCGTCGAGGTACAGGAACTCCCGGCTCTTTTTCGAGCCCGAGAAGGCCTCGACCTTCGCGCGGTACTCGTCCACGGACGCCTTCACGGACTCGATCTGGGACAGGCGCGGGTCCTTAGCAGGCTGCGGAGGCTTGGGCTCGCC
>NC_051405.1:46249680-46249744 GCF_015228065.2 Penaeus monodon | reverse complement strand
GCCCTGGTGTTTGAACTGTTGCCGCTGTTGCTGAGGATGTGGCTGCTGAGGATGCTGACTTTGC
>NC_051405.1:46249481-46249642 GCF_015228065.2 Penaeus monodon | reverse complement strand
TGCCACTGCTGTCCCCACTGCGGCGTTGGCTTGGGCGGGGTGCCGCTCTCCTCGCTGACGAGAGGGCCGTCACGACCCTCGACGAAAATGGGGATGTTGCGCACGACGCTCGGCCTTTGGCCTGACTGTCGCGGGGACTGCTGCTGCTGGAGGGGCGTCTG
>NC_051405.1:46248449-46249267 GCF_015228065.2 Penaeus monodon | reverse complement strand
GCGGGCGTCTGTGTCTGCGGCTTGTTCGCTGGGACGAACGGCTTGGGGATCGTGTTGAACTTGGCGGGCAGCGGCGACGCGGGCTTCGCCGGCGGGGCGCCGGGGCCCTGGGGAGCCTGGGGCGTGATGCTGATCTTCGACACGAACCGCTGCTGCTGCGGCGACGCCTGGCTGGCCTGTGACTGCAGGGGCTGCTCAGCCATCTCGGGAGGCGCGGACGCGCAGCGCGTGCTCCGAGGGACGTCCCTCGAGTGGTCCGAGGCGTCGACGGCGGACGTAGTTCTGACTGGGTACTGAGGGGCGTTTCTGGTGTGGCTCGTTCGTAGCGGCGCAACTGGCTCGTTCTCTACCTGCTGCTGCTGCCGAGACGCAGAGGGCGGGGCCGGAGCCTCCAGCCGAATGGGGATTTCGTGTGAGGCCACAGGGCCTTCGGTGGACCCACCGGAGCACTGCGAGGACTTGTCTGTGGCCGCGGCATCGCAGGAGTCGTCCTCGGAGGTGGCGCTCATAGCCGACCCGCCCGAGCTTCGGCGCTCCCGCCAGGGGCCCCCGCGGCGGCCCATGGTGGCGAAGTGCGGCGCGTGCGACATGCGGTGCGCAAGGTCGCTCATGTCATCGTCCTCCGACATCCAGTCAGGCATGCGGAACATGCCGTGGCGTCCGCGCAGGTCGCCCATGCAGCGCCGGGCCAGGTCCTCGCCGTCCTCCGCCTGCGGGAGACAAGACCGTCACGAGGCGGGACAGGAGGGGGGGGGGGTCCAATTAATCAGACATGACACTAATGGATAAGTGTGAGTACGGGTGTGTGTAAACCAATT
>NC_051405.1:46246619-46247300 GCF_015228065.2 Penaeus monodon | reverse complement strand
GCCACTGTCCATTGGATCACGTTATCATTAGAATTCCCATGAACTTTTCCCTTCCTTTCCTTCTCAGTGGTACCACAGTTGCGGCAGTAATAAGAGATCGATGTTACTGAGTCCCAATTACTAATATCATTTTCCTTTTCGTTCCAGTCCCCGCGGGCGCATTCAAGCGGCGAGAGATTGTTGTGGACGAGGTCAATTTCTTTCTCCAGCCTCATAAAATTTTCGATTTCGGAACAAGTGGTCGATTTTATGCAATGCTAGGAACCAGGCACAGAGATTTTCCATAAAATAAATTAGCTACATATATGCAATTCCATACAGAAAGTGCAGAAGAAAGGGTAATGAGAAGGAGAGGAGGAGAGCGACGCAGTTCGTTTTCCTGTGGCGGCAGAGGTCATGGAGACGAGTCACATGTTCAGGGTTCTAGGAATATGTCGTTTATATAAGTAGCAGGGCACTGCGGATGGGCAGGGCACATATAAACGTAATGAACATGAATTAGTGCTCCAGCAAAACTGGAGTGCATGCAGATATGTTTGCCAAGTTCGGCGATTCTGATCTAAACATAACACATCAGCTACTACCAGAACGACAAAACCCTCAGCGAGTTCACAGTAAGACGACAACAAAGCACTACCAACAGAATATTTACTGAGAAATGGGGGAAGTTTCGAAATCCTC
>NC_051405.1:46246098-46246543 GCF_015228065.2 Penaeus monodon | reverse complement strand
AATAATAATAAATTATATACGTTTCAAGGCAATCAAATTTTTCAAGAACATTATATGGCACGCTGCTGCTCGTGTAACCGAGGTTTCCATATCAACCACGGAATTCAAAGCGCCCATGTATTTATAATGAAAAATATATATTGCTACCACGGCAGCCAACCTACCGATCTCTTGACTGGAGCTCGCTGGAGCGGCTTGGCGATGTGCGACGGCCACATGGCGGGGTCCGAGCCCGACTTGCTGACTCACTGACTGTTTCCCTAATAGGGCCCCAGATTTACGTCCAGTAAGATGTTGCTCCTCGTAAATGTTGATCCGTCAATTTTCAAAATTTCGTTTATTTTTTACACCTTGAGGCTAGTTACACCTGTGTAAAATGTTAAAACATTAATTTGTAAAAGGGTACTAACTACAGTGCACTTTGATATTCACAATGGTCGCGCAC
>NC_051405.1:46244216-46244319 GCF_015228065.2 Penaeus monodon | reverse complement strand
AGACCGTCGGCCCCCCCCCCCCGCCCGCGTTTCTCGGCCAGAAGCGTCCCTGCTCCGGAGCTTCTTGATTGGGCCGAGAAAGTCTGTCGGCGACTTTCCCTTC
>NC_051405.1:46236491-46236691 GCF_015228065.2 Penaeus monodon | reverse complement strand
GGAAACTGGAGGAGCGGGTCAGGAGTTTTGTGGGACAGGACAATTAGTATGAAAATGAAGGGAAAATCATACAGGACGATGGTGAGACCTGCAGTGATGTACGTGGCAGATTAAAATGACCAGGGGAGGAGACTTGATACGGCAGAAATGCTGAGGTGGAAGGTGGAGTTACGAGAATTAACAGGATTAGTAATGATAAA
>NC_051405.1:46234881-46235033 GCF_015228065.2 Penaeus monodon | reverse complement strand
TCCAGGCATTGGTAGGCCGGAGGCGCCATGGAGGCCGAGCGTATTGATCGGAGCTTTCCTCTCGTGTCTCTGCTGACTGACCTCGGCCCGAGGTCACGCCCGCACCCCAGACAAGCCCAAACAGAGAATTCGCCTCCTTGTGTTTGCCTGCC
>NC_051405.1:46232645-46232795 GCF_015228065.2 Penaeus monodon | reverse complement strand
AAATACACTGCATCTCGAACTTCCGGAGACTGCAGTAATACCATGCTGGTAGCGTGACGTCATCGGAATGCGGCCAGCTCTAGCAGGAGGAGGTGGAGGCTGGCGAATCCTGGATCCGGGACAGCAGGCTACTTTCCGCGTTATTTTGGC
>NC_051405.1:46231208-46232426 GCF_015228065.2 Penaeus monodon | reverse complement strand
CCCTGGTAGTGGGGCACTGAACGGTAACACTACGTGCGAAGCTTTCTCCAAAGACAAGGCGATGAGGCTTCAGATCGCTCATATTGAAAGTGTTTTCCTCAGTTCCCGAAAATATTCGATGTCTGTCATTCGTAATTCCTTGAGGTTCATATCCAGCTAAATCACCACTTTATCAACATTTCCCTGAAGGTCTTCACAGCGTTTATCATTTTTGGGGAATCACGAGAAAAGCAACTTCAGACCATAAATTAGAAGTTGCATCACCGTCACTGCACGAGAAACTAATCCACCGAGGTTTTCTCCCTCTCACTCAAGTATTAAATCAAGCTCTGTCTCTCCTTTAACCATGAACTACCATGAACTAACTCCAGTAGCATTAAACGAACGCAGAATCCAGACGCATGATGCCTTGAGTGGTGAAACTTTGGAGTAAAGAGAGGAAAGGTGTGGGCGGGAGGACACGCACTTCCACAGAGCCGTGGTTGGGATTTCTCATGGCCACACTACAAACACGCCCTCAGGTACACTATAATTGTACTCGCAGTGCCCAAGCGCTTCGGAAACAGAACGCATTGCTGTACTTTCCTGTTCATCATTATGACAGCACGCTTACCTTTGAAAACATTGATGCCTTAGGGTTAAAACTCCAGTCAGGTGGCGAATGACTGAAAAACATATCTCCTTCGCTCCTCAATTGTTCTTTGAGATCTTTCAGAATTTCTTCCGCTGATTTTTTCGCACCGGGAGAAAAGTTTCTAAATCTTTCACTCAAGTCGGGTTTATTATAGAGTTTCGATCGCACGTCACCAAAATTTGGCAGGGCCTCGCCGAAGCCCGAAGTCCGACTGGGTTTCGCCTCGCTCCGTGAACCGCTGAAGTATGACATTCTGTCCGGCCGCACCGGGGTCGCTATTATACTGAGGCGGCGCGGCCCACGCACCCAGGGCCCCGACGCCCAGAACTTGCCAGAATACTCGCGGCGCCTTTTCGAGAATAAGGCGTCGGGGTTCCCCTCGAAAAGCGTAAATGGCCTCCAATCTTTTGTGCTGAACTTGTTATACTTCCATTGGAATATCTGATGAGCTTGTGCTTAATTTTACCGCTGGCAGTTGCAGCATCTCTGTGCGGAAAAAAGTACGATTTGGAAACTCACCTGGAATACTGAGAGTCGAGTTGCCGGTTTTTAGTTTATGGTGGGATGAGAAACATTTTCTTGCC
>NC_051405.1:46227537-46227946 GCF_015228065.2 Penaeus monodon | reverse complement strand
AATGGATATGTTTATCGAGAAAGTAATACATTTCTTACACACAAAAAATATACACCTACTGTATATACACCCTGCCTAGTCGAGTTCGGGATGGCTTAACTAGTACTCGAAAGTTGAAAAAGAGAACATTAATTGGGTGATTAATTTCCCATCCTAATTAAAGAAAAGGGGACAGCGTGCCCCCGCCCGACTCCTTCGCTCTTTATAGTTAATTAACAAGCCTAGCTATACACTGAATCACGAAAGTATAGTTCTAATAGGAGTAGAACTATAGTGCGTCCAATCTCAAGAAATGAAATAATTGGGAATTCATTTCAAACTCACGAATACTCGATTCCCTCGATTCTTATTTATTTCTTCAAATCAGAGGACACTTATTTTCTCTTTTTAATATATATTTTGTATCTGA
>NC_051405.1:46226797-46227480 GCF_015228065.2 Penaeus monodon | reverse complement strand
AAAATATATGAAATTTATCTCTCTCTTTCTTTTTTTTCATTTTTTTGATATTTTTATTGTTTTACTAAAAAGGTTGCTTCCTCTACCAGCACTTTATTGTTGGCGAATCGGAGTCCTGAGCTATTACCATCTTTTTTTTTATTTTCTCATTTTATTTCTTTTATGGATTCATGATGTGGTTATGGTGTCAAGTCGGTTCCGGATCAGAAAAACAGAAGAAAAAGTCACATTGATCTCTAACTTTTCCAATTAAAGGCCTTAACTACACTACTTCTATCACTTACATTTTAACGCTCTCTGTTACAAGAAACTGAGTTTTTACCTCATAATCAGCCATCCATTTGATGAAATGAAGCCCACACCCCCGATCACGAGCAAAGCAGGGGAAAAAGTGACACTCTCTCACCTTCCACGAGAAACCTATCGATCTTTCGAATGCAAGTCTTATTCTCCTTCATAATCAGTTTTCCCATAACAGTAGAGAGAATGAGTAGGTTCACATTTATAAGACTTTGAACCAGAGCATCTGCTGAAACATTCATGGAAAATTTTTACTTTATATGATATTTTGTGACTGGAACATCTACCTCGCTCTCTTTGCTTCGTGCTAGAAGCTTCCAGAACGAGCTGTTGGAGTGACGGACTCCGTTCATGTTTGATATTCTATTTCGAATTATCTAATT
>NC_051405.1:46220440-46221185 GCF_015228065.2 Penaeus monodon | reverse complement strand
AGTACACAAAAATGCTTATATCAAATAAATAAAATTCCCATTTGGCTGGCTGCGAGCTATTCCTTATACATTCATTTTGCCCGGAACCCAGGGGGGCGAAAAAATTTGAAACCCCCGGGAAAACCCTTTTTATGCGGAAAAAACCCTAGGCAGGATGGGGCCTCAAAACTAAAGGCTGGGGGCAGAAGTAGGGGGGGGAAAAAACTGCCCCTTTCCCGGAAAAATTTGAAAAAAAATAATTATAAAAACTCAAAATGATTTTAAAAGAGGTTTAATTTTTTTTCCCGTGCTTTAAAAATTTTATATGCCTTTCCCTATTCGTAGAACCTTGGGAAAAAAACATGTATTAGTTGAAAATTTTACTGCTTAAAATCTGATGGGGGTCTGTGATAGGGAATACACGGAATTTTTAAAAATCTGCGTGCGAGGATTTTAGTTCCAGAAAAAATACCTTTTTTTATCAAAAGAATAAAGTTTCCAGTTTGTGCAATTGTTTTTAGGGTTTTCGAAAAACAAATTTCTGCCTGGGAACGTTCCTTTAACTGGCCCCCTTAAAATAAAACTATCGTTTGGGTGTGTTAGTTCCATAAAGCCTTTTAAATCATTTGTAACCCCTAGGGCCATAAATGAGATGAAAAAACGTAGAGAATATAGTTTGTGTAAAAGGCTATAATTCAAGAAATGTAATTTTTTGTTACTATTTTCACTGAGCAGATTTTTGTTTCCTCCGAGCAGGTTGAGCTAG
>NC_051405.1:46219837-46220055 GCF_015228065.2 Penaeus monodon | reverse complement strand
TGAGGACAAAATGACCAAGTAAAGACGACAGACGTCAAGAAAGTCGAGATGTACCTTCGTCTCAGCATGATTAGTCTATGCTAATTAAGTTCTTTCGCATTTGGAGTCCAGGGACCTGTCACCTAATTAGGTTGGAGGAACTGGGGAGTACCGATGATAAAAGTTCATCTGTATGCGAAGAGGCAGGGGTTTTAGGGGGAAGGGATGAAGGGTTTCAA
>NC_051405.1:46218776-46219627 GCF_015228065.2 Penaeus monodon | reverse complement strand
CAGAGTGTGATGGGGTTGGGTAAAGGTGATAGGGTTGGGGGACTGGGGAGAGGGAGGGGAGACTAAATACTAAGGGGAGAGAGTGGCCGTGGGGTTTTGATGCAGCCCAACTGATAACGAAGGTCGTGATTTTAAAACGTGCGAAGGTGATGGGTGAAGGGGTGATAGGATTTTTTTTTTCCTTTTTTAAACACCTTTCTTTCTTTTCTCTTTTCATCAAATTATTTTTTTCTGTTTTATCAAATCCGTTATTTCCTCTTTCGTATCATTTCAACTTTCTTCTCTTTCATTAACCTCCATTTTATTATTATTTTTATTTTATATATAAATCCCATCTTTATCAAATTCAATTCATTTTTTTCTTCTTCTTTAAACTTTCATTTTCCCGTTTAATTTTCAACCTCGATTTTTTTTCTCTTGAAGATCATGGCGGTTTTGGATTACCTTATCTTGTGAGATTATAGTTATCTGCGAAATAAAAGGATTTTGGTTAATGGAAAAAGGAGAAAAGCGTAAAAATCATTCAAAATACTGATCTTCAATTCTCCTCGTCGTGCAAATTTCGCATCAGTCATCTAACATTATTTCTCAAAGATTCGAACTGAAAGACATATACCATTTCGTTAAGATTAAATGTAATGCAAAAAAAAAAAAAACTATAGTCAAAGAGACCAGGGAAAAAATGATATGAGAAATTTTGAGATGGTGTTCCTTCGTTTTTGTTGATAGGGTGTTATTTTTTGAAGCCCCCCCCCCTCCCCCGAAACCAACACCAGCCATAATGAATCAATGCTAAGTAGTGTATACATTGGGGATATGATTTCCAGTATGTAGCTCTAATGAAGTTATCA
>NC_051405.1:46214791-46215885 GCF_015228065.2 Penaeus monodon | reverse complement strand
CCCTCCAATAACAAGAATGATATTGTGTGAATAAACTTCATTAGAGCTACATAACTGGTATATCATATCGCAATGTATTACACTACTATACATGATTCATAATGGCGGTGTTGGTTTCGGGGGAGGGGGGGTGCTTCCAAACAATAACACCCTATCCAAACAAAACGAAGGAACATCCCATCTCAATTTTCTCCATATTCATTTTTCCTGTCTCTTTGACTATAGTTTTTTTTTTTTTTGCAATTACATTTTTAATCTTAACGAAATGGTATATGTCTTTCATTTTCGAATCTTTGAGCCATATGTTAGATGACTGATGCGAAATTTGCACGAGAGAGAATTGGAAGAGCAGTATTTTGAATGGATTTTTACGCTTTTCTCCTTTCTTCCCATTAACAAAATCCGTTTATTTCGCAGATAACTATAAATCTCACAAGATAAGGTAATCCCACACCGCCATGATCTTCAAGAGAAAAAAAAATCGAGGTTGAAAATTAAACGGAAATGAAGTCGTAAAAGAAGAAGAAAAAATGATTGAAGTTTTGATAAAGATGTGGATTTATATATAAATAATAAGTAATAATAAAAATGAGGTTAATGCAAAGAGAAAAAGTTGAAATTGATACGAAAGAGGAATAACGGATTTGATAAACAGAAAAAAATAATTGATGAAAAGAGAAAAGACAAAGAAGGTTTGATACAAAAGGAAAAAAAATCCTATCACCCTTCTACCCATCGTGTGTGTCTCGCACGTTTTGAAATCACGACCTTCGTTATCAGTTGCTGCATGAAACACCCACGTCCACTTCTCTCCCCTCTAGTCATTTAGTCTCCCCTCCCTCATCCCTCAGTCCCCCAACCATATCAACCTTCCTACCGACCCATCAACTCTGCTGCCCTCCCCCCTGGGCAAAAACCCCACCCCCCTCCTCCCTCCCCACGACCCACCCCGCCCTCTGCCTCCCTCCCACGACCCATCCTCCTCTCCTCCCGCCCACTAACCCATCACCTCCACCGCAACACCTTTATCCCCTCCTCCCCTCTACCTCCCCCCAAAAAAAAATCTTTCTCACCCCCCGCCTCCATCACCGTAC
>NC_051405.1:46214504-46214745 GCF_015228065.2 Penaeus monodon | reverse complement strand
CTAAAACCCCTGCCTCTGTTCGCATACAAAAAGGATGAACTTTATCATCGGTACTCCTCCCCAGTTTCCTCCAACGTACTTAGTTGACAGTCCTGGACTCCAAATGGCGAAAGAACTTAATTAGCATAGACTAATCATGCTGAGAACGAATAGTACCTCTCGCCTTTTCTTGACGTCTGTACCCGTCCTTTATTTGTGGGTCAATTTAGTCCTCACTCTCACTTTACTGTTTTATATGTCC
>NC_051405.1:46213418-46214105 GCF_015228065.2 Penaeus monodon | reverse complement strand
AAAAATCTGCTCATGAAAATAGTAACAAAAAATACATTTCTTGAAATATAGCCTTTTACATCAAACTATATTCTCTTACGTTTTTTCATCTCAACACCCCTCTATATTCCCTAGGTACAAATGACTTAAATGCATATGGAAGCTAACCACTCAACGACTAGCTTTATTTATACGGCCAGTTAAAGGAACGTTTTACCAGGCAGAAATTTGCTTTCGAGACCTGAACAATTGCACAAACTGGAAACATTAATCTCTTTTGATCAAAAAAAGTATATTCTGGAACTTATCCTCGCACGCCAGATTATATATTCCGTGTATTTCTCCCTTATCTACAGATCCATCGAGTTTCAGCAGTGAAGTTTTCCAACTAGATACATTGTTTTGTTCCAGGTTCTACGTAATCCGGAGGCATACAAGATGTTAGCACTGGAAAATTAAAAAACCTCTGTAAAACTCGTTTGAGCTTTAATAATTATTTCTGTTCAAGTTTTCCTGAGAAGAGGGCAGTTTTTTTCCCCCACCTACTCTCTGCAGCAGCTCTAGCCTGAGGTTCATCTGCCTATGTTTATCCCCATATAGTTTTCCCTGCGGTCAAGTTTTAGCTCCCCTGGGTACAGGCGACTGAATGTATAAGGAATCTAGCTCGCAGCCAGCCAATAGGGAAGTTTATTTAATTTGATATAAGCA
>NC_051405.1:46205997-46206204 GCF_015228065.2 Penaeus monodon | reverse complement strand
GGAACTGGAGGAGCGGGTCAGCAGTTTTGAGGGACAGGGCAATTAGTATGAAAATGAAGGGAAAATCATACAGGACGATGGTGAGACCTGCAGTGATGTACGTGGCAGATTAAAATGACCAGGGGAGGAGACTTGATACGGCAGAAATGCTGAGGTGGAAGGTGGAGTAAGTACGTAGAGAATTAACAGGATTAGTAATGATAAAAT
>NC_051405.1:46205052-46205231 GCF_015228065.2 Penaeus monodon | reverse complement strand
GATGTGTGTGGTAAACCAAAATGGATGTCCATGCATTGGTAGGCCGGAGGCGCCATGGAGGCCGAGCGTATTGATCGGAGCCTTCCTCTCGTGTCTCTGCTGACTGACCTCGGGCCGAGGTCACGCCCGCACCCCAGACAAGCCCAAACAGAGAATTCGCCTCCTTGTGTTTGCCTGCC
>NC_051405.1:46203204-46203325 GCF_015228065.2 Penaeus monodon | reverse complement strand
TGCATCTCGAACTTCCGGAGACTGCAGTAATACCATGCTGGTAGCATGACGTCATCGGAATGCGGCCAGCTCTAGCAGGAGGAGGTGGAGGCTGGCGAATCCTGGATCCGGGACAGCAGGC